>NW_012148130.1:3555093-3752930 GCF_000956105.1 Propithecus coquereli | reverse complement strand
CCTCCTCCTCCTCCTCCTCCTCCTCCTGCAGGCTGGTGCCGGCAGGGGGCGCAGTGGGCTCGCCAAGAGCGGGAGGCGCCAGGGCAGGGCAGTTGTCCTGCCCTTCAGGGGGACACATTGGCTGGGGCAGTGGCAAAGTAGATGTCCAGGTAGGGAGAGTCAAGCCTTCTGGAACCTTCCAGGCCCTCACCACCTTCCACATCTCCTCTAGCTGTGCTTGAATCTCAGCTGTAGGCAGACCTTCTCCAACCACCGATCTTTTTCACTCCGTTTCTTTTTATTTTAGAAGTTGTTTAAATTATAAAATTGACAGTTCGCAGAGTGAGTCTTCCTGCCACTGCAGCTCCCAGCCCACTCACCAAAGACCAGCACTAGTAACAGTTTTTCGTGTAATCCTCCGGAAATGTCCGGGCATGTGCAAGCACATAAATAGAAACGTGGATGTAGTATGTATTCTTTCCATTTTACGTAAATGAGTTTGCTTGACACGCACTATTCCGCGACGCCTTTTTCAGCCTGACAGTGGATCCAGGAGACCTTCCAGCCCTGTTACACAGAAGGCAGCGCTCGGGCCAAGGGGCAGAAATGCCCTCCAGATCCGCATTCCTGCCGCTGCCTCCCGCCACCCACTCCAGGTCTGCAGCCCTCCCCCACGGCCCCCACGCTGCTGTCCCCCTCCCTGCTCAACTGGGCCTCGCCATGACCTCTCGAACCTCTCGGAGGTTTCTGCTATGCACTCTTCCCTCCGCCATGGCTGCGGCGTGACTGCTGCAGCTTTTAAAGCTCTGACCTTGTCTTTCCCCTTCTCAGAGCCTGTCTGAGGCTTCTCCACGACTGCCCAGTGGCCTGGCATTCGGGACCCTGGGCTGGGCAGCCCCTCTGACCTTTGGCCTCCTTGGGGACAGCTGCTCCCCTCACTCTGCTGGGTCTCTGACTCGGCTCCCAAAATAGCCAAGCACGTGGGCGCCCTGGCCTTCCCTGGCTCAAGCCTGTGCTCCTGCCGGGAAGGCCTCCCCCTCCCCTGCATTTGGCAAACTCATTTGTACCCTTCAAGGCCCATCCCCAAGGTCACCTCCACTGGGAAGCCTTCCAAAGGCGCTCAGGCCCTGCCTGGCTGCCTTGGCTCTCCCACCGCGTGGCTGGTGGGACAGGCTCCGGCCTGACCCAGCCCCGGACACCCCCTCCACACGGGGCTGCTGCACGCGGCTCCCCTGTCCCTCCTGGGCCTGCCAGCTTCCTCTGAAGACCCACTAGCGCCCAGGGGATCTGGAGGTTGGCTCTGTGTCACTTTACAAGCATGACCGCAAGGCTCAGAGAGGCCCACAGTCCGTGCGTCTGTCCGTCTGCTCTTCCATGTTATTTTCCCTTTGCAAAATCCCAGTTTCCTCCAGTGCAAGGACGCGCTCCCTGGGGTGGTGCTGGAGGAAGACATGTCTGGCTGGGATCTGCCATCGGAATCCCGGGCCGGCCACTCCGGCGCCCCGGGGGGAGGCCCCTATTTGGCAATTGTGCTCGCAGGCCCTGAGCTGCTGCTCTGCCCCCTCCGGCTGAGGGGCCTGCGCCTTCCTCACGAGCCCCTGGAGAAGGGGGTGGCCTGGACTCTGTAGCCCCTGGAAGACAGGCTTGTGTTTTGACGAGTGACAGGGTTGAGGAAGGGTCCTCAGGTGGAGGGAACAGCAGGAACCGAGGCTGGGAGGCGGGAGCTCGCGGGCAGGTGGGGAACGGGGAGCAGGCTCCAGGGTCCAGGTGGTCTTTGGGTGTTATAAACACCTCCATGGCCAGAGGGGGAAACTGAGGCCTGGGACTGGGGGACGGTGCGGTGACAGGCCTGGTGGTGGCTCAGAGCACCTGTGGGTCCCATAGGCCTGCTCCCTGCTTGCCCTCAGGCTCCCAGTGGCCTGTCCCCAGCCCCTGCCCCCCTGTCCGCCAGCCGCAGGGGCGATGTGACGGAACGCAGCCTTGGGGCCCTCTCGTCGCTGTTCCACAGTCGCGGTCTTCAGACTTGCTAATTAGCTGGTAACTACACATCTGGAGAAATGAGCCTGTCTCGATCACACGGTCCACTTTCCAGCACTCGGTCTTGCCTCTTTCCCGGCAGTGCTGGGAGGAAAACCAGCGGCCTCCCTTCTCTCGAGGAAGAGTCGCCCGCAGATGCTCTTAGGAAGCCGGGGCCGAGGAACATGTGAATAAATGCCACGATTCATGTTTGCAAACCCCTCCCTGCCAGCTTCTGTCTTGACAAGCAGGGGGCTGGGGAGAAGGCAGGCAGATGTGGAACCTGGGAATGTGGCCAAGGGCTTTGTTTGAGACAGTGTTCCCTATCACAGGCAGGGCCGGGGAAGCTCCGTGACAATTGGGGGCTCCGGGTGCCCACAGGCAGGCCCCCCGGCCAGTCATCACCGGGCTGCCCCCAAGCAGGTGGCTTGGCTTTTGGGGCCGCCCGGGGGGAGAGCCTCAGTTACCCTAAAGGTCAGCAGGCACATTCCTAAGTACTGCGATAACGATAGTTAGGATGCTGGTGATAGCCCGGGTCCTGCTGCTTTGTCCCCAGGGTCCCTGCCAGCCCCAGCTCCCGGCGGCCTTGCTGGAGCCTGGAGAAAGGCGCTCTCAGGGAAGCGTCCTCAGCTCCATCTCACAGATGTGCACACTGAGGTCTGATGGTGTTCAAGACACCCGTTCAGGCCGGGCATGGTGGCTCACACCTGTAATCCTAGCTCTCTAGGGGGCCGAGGCGGGCGGATTGTTTGAGCTCAGGAGTTCGAGACCAGCCTCAGCAAGAGCGAGACCCCGTCTCTACTAAAAATAAAAAAATAGAAAGAAATTAGCTGGACAACTAAAAATATATAGAAAAAATTAGCCGGGCATGGTGGCGCATGCCTGTAGTCCCAGCTACTCGGGAGGCTGAGGCAGAAGGATCGCTTGAGCCCAGGAGTTTGAGGTTGCTGTGAGCTAGCATGATGCCACGGCACTCTAGCCCGGGCAACACAGTGAGACTCTGTCTCAAAGAAAAAAAAAACAAAGACACCCGTTCAGCCAGAGTGGGCAGCGGGTGGGCTGGGCGCTGGGGCAGAGCTCGGTGTGAGTCTCTGTCGGGTGAGGAGCAGACACTTGTAAGGCTGGGGTCCCTCAGGGAACATGTGGGGGACAATCACCTCCTCCAGTTGGCAGAGCCAACCCTGCCCAGGGAGGCGCAGCCACCTCCCCTCCTTTGTGTGTGGGGGGTCACTCTGACACTTAGTAAACACCTACTGTTTGCCCCAGTGGAACACGCTGTGGCTTACTGAGGGGTCCTCCCCCGCAGACTCCCGCTGAGGACAGGGGGACCCCTGCACCCGCGGAGCACCCAAAGCAGCCAGGGAACCGCGGGCCCTGCGTGCCCATCCCCTGGGCAGGACGAGGGGCAGGGGAGGCCCAGGGAGGCTGTAAGGAGATGTGAGGGCAAAAGGAAGCTGAGGGGTGGTTTCCTCACGACCTCCACCCCTGACATGGAGCTGAGGAGAGGTCACCAGGGGCCACACTGAGGCCGCTTAGAAGGGGCCACAGTCGGGGGAGAAGACAGAAGGACAGAGGGGGAGACGGAGAGAGAAGCGGAAGGAGAGTGTGCGCTCAGCCAAGGGGTGGGAGAGAGGAAGTGAGGCCAGGGTCTCGCGGGGCCGGGGGAGAAGACGGCGCAGGGGACAGGTGGAGATCCGTGCCCGTGTAGCTGGCCTTGCAGGAGGTGGGAGCACACCCTGCACCTGCCCCCAAGCGCTGCACGCAGGAGAGCGATGCCGTCTGCGAGGGGATTCCTGGAGGAGGTGGCGGCTCTGAGGTGGTCCCAGGCGGCAGGGAGCTGTGTGTGGGGGGTGGGCCTGGACGCATGGCTGTCCGGACTTTGCGGCAGGCAGTGGCCCCGGGAGGGAAGGGCCCTCCCTTGGGATGGAGGCAGCCGCGGAGGCCTCTCTGCCCCCTCCGAGGCGTGTTTTAATTAGTTGAGTCCTCCAACCATTGCTGCTCCCCACACATGAAGGGCTTATTAAAAGCTGGGCCAAGTTAAAAATACTGGCACCCGGGACGCGCAGGCCAAGGGAGCTGCCGAGACAGGCGCCCCGAACCGCAAGGAAGCCGCGGCGGCTGCTCCCGAGGGAATCCCTGCCCACGTCCTGTCGGCGGCCCAGCTGGCAGACAACCCGGCAGCCTCGGGGAGGGAGACAGGGCGGCCACTTGCAGCTGCGCCAGCCTCGCTCTGCCCGCGTCGAGTGCCAGTGCGTGACCAGGCCTCGCACCCCTGGGCATCGAAAAGGCCTGGGCAGGGCGGCGGGGGCCCCCACCCTGCCCGACTCCTCCCATCCAGGAGTTCTCCGTCGTGGGAAGCCTGTGCGGTGCTGGACACATCCAGTCACCGGCCATAGATGCCCTCAGGGTCACTACGGCGGCAAGGAGCTTGGCGGCCAGCCCCGCCTGGCAGGGGTGCTCAGGGAAGCTCTCCAGGAGGAGGGCACGCTTAGCCGGAGTGGGGTCACCACGGCTGGACACGGGGGAGGGTGTCTCAAATGAAGCCCAGCATGGGCAAGGGTGAGGAGGTCAGAGAGCGTGCATGGTCACCGTGTCTTGGTCAGGGAAAGGTGGCCTGGGCCTTGGGGCCGGGATGAGGTGCTGGCCTTTATGCTTCTTTCCCAGGGAGTGTCCCCTGGCGGGGAAGCCTGCAGTGCCCTGGGAATGAGCCCTTGGACCTGCCTCACCCAGGTCTTCAAGAGGGCTCTGGAGACAACGGGTCCACGGAGAGGGTGGGCCACGGAGCCCAGAGCCCCAGCCCCACTGCCTTTCTCAGAAGAAGCCAGGAGGAGGGCTGCCGTGCCTCTTGTGGGGGCTCTCAATGTTGGAACAGTGGCAGAAACTGAACTGACATAGCATTAAGGCCACCAAAGATCAGTACGGTGTCATGCACAGCCCTGGGTGAGAGTGAGAGTCCTTTGCTGCCTCAGTTTACCCATTTGTGCAACAACTAGAGAGATAGCTTTTCTATTCCACAGCCCCATCCATCCATCTATCCATCTATCATGTATTCACTCAACAAACACTCCCTGGGCCCTTGCAACGTGGTCTGGGCACAGAGGAGAATCAGGCATGAGCTCGGACCTTTGGAGACTTCCTTCTACCGCCCACAGCATGAAGTGGCTCCCTGGCCACTAAGGCAGAAAGTGACAAATTCTGGGTTCCGAGGAGTAAATAAAATCAACGCGAAATCACTCTGAAAGTTACAAAGTGCAATGAACGCTCTGTAAGGACACCGCGGCGGTGTCCTCTTCGCCAGCAAGTGCAGGAACGGGAAGCGCGATTGCAGAGCACCTACTCTGTGCCAGTCGGCTGGCCCCCCACCCCGGGTGCAGCTAACTCAGTTACCAGCTTATCAGATTAGTGGAGGTGTCGGTTCAAATCCTCGTCTCCCCACCAGACCAGGAACTGCAGAGGAGCCAGGCTGTGTTCTCCTCATTCAATTAATCAATTACACCCTTGCTCAGCATCTGCAGCCTCTCAGCCTGTAAACACCCTGGAGTCTCTCCCGTCTTTAAATGAAGACGCGAGTGCACAGACGCACACACGCACACGCGCCCCTCCCTGGCCTCCTGCTCCCTCCGAGCGCTCTGCAGCTGTACCTTCCCCTCCTGCCTGGAGGCGTCCACCTAAGTGGCCCCATTTTCATCTTACTTGATGTCCTTGGGCACTGGGGACCAATGGCCACAGGCTTCCTCCTCTCTTTTCTCTCTTGGTGTCTGAGCTTCCTTTTGAGAGTGTTTGTGGGCATCGCGGGATAGGAGCCGGCACAGTTACAGGGGCTGAGATTGCAGGGCCGAGAGAGGCGGTGGGGGTGGCCTCGGAGAGGAGAGGCTCCGTTTCTAGTCCCCACCAGTCTCTTGGGGCAGCTTCTTCTGTTTCCTTTGTGAACTCTTCTTTTGCATCCCTCAGATGCTGCCGCACAGGGTTTCTTCCCCACCCAATCTGTATTCACCGCGGCTCGCCCGGACTGTCCTCTGACTCAGGCTGTCCTGGCCCAGGCAGCCAGCTGTGCTGTGCAGGTGAGAAGTCAGAGCCAAGGAAGATCAAGTGGGGAAAGTGAGGCCCAAAGAGAGGAGAGGCTTTGCCCAAGATCACCCAGGACTTCACCCAAATCCTGGCACCAACTGGCAGCAGCTCTTCTGCCAACTTTTCGCTCTTGCAGATGTGCGCCCACGCCGAGTGTGGCTGGGGTGCTGCCCCGCTTCATGGCCCAGTGGGGCTCCTCCCATTCCGGGAGGCTGGTGACTGTGGCTACACCCGGCATTCAGCAGCTCTGGTCCTGGCAGACCTGCCTGATACAGGCCCTTGAGGAGAAAAGCGGGCCCCGCCCCAGAGTGGCAGCCTCCTGGTTGGGTAACCAGCATGGCTAATTGGGGCTGCCACCCTGGTGTGAGTGCCACCACGGCAGCCCTTGGCCCAGCATTGCTCCAAGCTGACACGTACTCCAAAACAGAGAGGGCCTGGCTTCAAATCCCAGCTCTTCCTCCAAGAGGCTTCTCTAGCCTCAGCTTCCCCCACTGAGAAGGAGGCAGTTGGATTCAGTAATGCTCTGGGTTGTGCGGGCTCTTCTCCTTCTGTCCCTTGCAGAACCGCCCTCTACCCTCTGCCCTTGTTCATGCACCTGGTGGCCCTCCTGAGCGTCTACATCAGCTGGTTCCGGCCGGGTGTGGCCGTGGAGCCCCAGCCAACCCGAGGGAGGAGGGGAGTGGGGTCAGGCTCCCCTGTGGGCTGGAGTCTGCCCAACCCAAGGCCATGCTGGCCCACCGCCTCTCCTCCCGCTCTCGGTTTCCAGTTCAGGTAATCGCTCTCTTCTCTCGACCCGCGGGCCTACGAGGTGACTGGGCCTGCTGTTGCCACTCCGGTTTCCTTACACCCTGCCCACTTCTCTGTAAATAGGCCCTTTATTAAACGCTCTTCGAATTAACCATCTTATGTGCACCATCTGTTTCCTGCTGGGACCCTGCCTGAATCACACAGGCCTCGCCGTTCCTGGCCTCCTTATTAACTCAAGCTGTCAAGCAGGGAGGGACAAGGCTGGGGGTTGGACTGGCCCCCAACCTGTAGAAACCACTCTGGCTTGTAGATACTGGCTCAGGGATGCGGCAAGGCCTGAAGGACTCGGCCGGCCTAAAGGACTGCATTTAAGGGCACGGGACCCGGACGGGGACTGACCCCGGGTGCGCCTTTGCAGTCTGCACAGAACCTTCCCTATCCCGACAGCATTCTCAGCATCCTCGTGTTAGGGACACGAGCACCCACTAAGCACCCAATGCTAGGCGGGAGCTTCCCACCTTGACTCTTGCCTCCCCCGTAAGACTCTTCTAGGTTGGATGACCATCCCCATAGTGAAATAGCACCCAGAGGGCCCGAACCGTTTCCCCAAGCTCACCTGGCACTTGCCCCCGCCTGCCCTCACCCTCGGTCTCCTCCTGCTCCCTTGCCTTGCAAAGAGCACACGCTGAAAAGCACTGAATATATGAAACACGTCTCTAGTTACCAGGAACCCCCTGACCCCATCAAAACCCACAGTGAAAATGTGCCAATGGTGTCCCCTCCATGCCAGGCACGGATCCATCGGGGTCCTGTTGCTGGCCACAGACCACCAGGGCTCCTGCCCAGCCGCTCACGGAGCAAAGGCAGAATTAAGTAAAATACAGTCAGAAATAATTGGCCCGCCCGAGAGAGGCGAGAAAAGCCACTGGGAAGAAACAGGGTCTACAGGCTGGCGGCAGACTGCGGACTGGGAGCGTCTCCCCAGGCTTCGTGAGGCTCTTTCTGATCTTCGAGCCCCCATCCCTACCAACTGCTTCCCCATCGATTCCTCGGTAAGACGGTGCAGTTCGATCCCACAAATACTGAATGGGAACCTACTGTGCACCCAGCCCTGCGCCTGGGGCCCAGGGAGAACTGAAGTGAATTGGGGAGGAGTGGATTTCCTCCCCCTCTCTCCTCTTCCCTCCTCTCTCTCCCTTCTGTGAAGGGTTTAGGCAGAAGCTGCTGTGGACATGAGCACATTTAGGATGACACTTAGAATGATTCCTGCCCCACGGACCAGGGTATTTGGGAGGCAGGTGGCTTGGGCCAGCGTGGTGGTAGCCAGCATGCGTGCGGGGGATGGGCTGGAGCAGCACCGGGGAGCCGCAGTCTCCAGGACTGGGGCCTGTGCACGCAGGGAGAGGCACAAGCCAAGCGGGGCTCTGAGCTCCCTGGAGGAGGCCTGTGTGGTAAGGAGCGGGAGGCGATGGTTTCAGACAGCTCCCCAGAGGAGATGTTTGGGGGACAGCCAATATCTCCCCTGGGGGCTCTCTGAAACCATCAGTGGCAAATGGAGATGCCTGCACCCGGGCCCAGCTTTGGAGAGACAAAGGCGGAGAGGGCTGGATCCCCCGTGCAGAGGCGCAGGTGTGCGGGCAGGGGTGGGGCTCGGAGATGGGAAATTGTCCAGTGCGGGGAGAAAGGAGGAAAGAGAATGGGGGTGGGGACAGTGCGCGACCAGACGGGGAAGCAGTCCTGCTGTTCTCCCAGGTCCCCTGACGCCCAGGCAGGGGAGGGAGGACCACCTTCTCAGGTCCAGCCAGAATCCTACTCTGTGTCACGCTGTCATCTCTGTTTTGAGTCTGTGGGCTTCTTGGCCAGACCGTGGGTAGACCCATTCAAACAAAGGAACCTGGGGTCTCTCACAGGCTGTTTCATGATCAACTCTCATAGTCCTCCTGGCGGAGCACCACTCCCCAGCACTCTGGTCCTGCTGTGCTAATTCCTTACTGTGTGACTCAGGAGAATGGCTGGGCTTCTCTGGGCCACAGCATCCGGCTCTGCGGCTGAGAGAGGACCCCTCATAGCTGCAGGGGGAGGAGGAACAGACATTTCTGTGGGGGGACAAAATTAAGGCTCCTGATAAACAGACTAAACTCGACTTTGGGTAACGAGCAACACCGTGGCCGGGAGGGCAGCTGGGTCGGCTCAGGCTGGGTGTCCCCTGCCCTCCAGCCCTAGCCGGAGCCTGGCTGGCTGTGCGAGGTTGGAACTCCAGAGGCACAGGCTGTCGCCATAGGAACAGGCTCATAGACAGCAGCTCAGAGGAACCAGGTGCTTGGGGGCAGATGGACAGGGGGAGGTGGCGTTGGGGGGCGCTGGATGTCGTATTAGCGTAGCCGCCCCCCACATATCTCTCTCCTGGTGGGGACAGGACTAGGTGGGGGGCACTGCTGCAGCCTCGGGGACTTTCTCTTTGGAAAGCCCAGTCTGGGGGGATCAGTAACCCCTGGAACCCAGAGATCGGAGGTGGCAAGAGGGTGGCTGGCTGGGAAGGGCCACCAGGCTGTGGCCAGTTACTAAGACGCAGGATCTTTCTGAGGGGCCCATGGTAACCCTCAGAGAACACATTGCACCTCATTCATTTATTCATTAATTCACTTAATCCATAAACACCTCGAGAGCAGCACCGCAGGCCTCTGGCTATAGGACACAGGGCTGAGCAAGAAGCTTCTGGCCCTGCTGGGGTCAGGCACACGTGCAAAAGCCATTAACACCAGGCAGGAAGACGTGTTCTGGGTGGAAGATGATGCCCAGGGGTGGCTGGGAAGGCCAGGACCTGCGGTGGGCGGGAGGCTGCCAGGACAGAAGAAAGGAGCAACTTGTGAGGCTCTCACTGCCCACCCGGGCCAGTCCCCTCCTTCGCGGCAGATCCTGACAAAGCAGCAGGAGCGCCCGGGACAAAGTAGCACACAAAAAGCATTTTTTAAAAATACAATTGAATGAAAATGTGAATGCTTCCTTACAAATAAGAGAACGAACATAGCGCAAGAACATCTTAAATTCCTTGAGAGCTGTGTATTTTCGCATCCCTAAACTTGACAGTGCTTCCCGTCGACAGGTGTGGAGGGCCAAGCCGCAACTCATGTTCTCCCTTTCGCAGGCGCAGATGTGCTTCTGCCACGATCACCCCACAAACTCCTACGCCGGGAGCAGGAGGCGGGGGCTTGCCTTCCAGGGGCTCCGGGCTTGAGGAGACGGTTTCTGCCGTGGCTAAGGGAGGCCTCCTGCTTCTACTTGCTCATGGGCACTCTGCCTGCGCCAGCTGGGCCGGCTGGGGAGGCGGGAGGGAGGCCAGTGCTCCAGGGGTGGGGGCGGTGGTGGCCCAGCCTGATTCTGAGACTGGCGTCAAGCCTGGGCATGATGTGTTCATAGGCTGACCCTGGTGTGAGAAAAGGGGGGTTCTTGTTCTGCGGACTCTGTCTACCGAGGCAGGGCAGGCTATTGGATGTGCAAGAATAATTAAGGGAGATGTATGTCCAAAATGTCGAACGTTTCGCCACACTCTCCAGCCCCATTCGTCACCACGCTAGCTTTGCCCTTGCTCATAGAGCAACCGACACTATTGGGCCACCTCCCCCTGTGACACTCCTCCCCGACGCCTGCACAGCAGTACTCTCTCCCCAGAAGTCCCTCCACACTGGCATCACTCTGGAGAACTCTGGATCCTTGCTGTGTGACCCATGGAGAATGGCTGAGCCTCTCTGGGCCCCATTATCCAGCTCTGTGGCTGAGAGGGGAGGCCCTACAGCTGCAGGGAGAGGACGAAGGGACATTTCTGTACTGCCCCTCCGCGAAGTGTGCTCTCCCCTGCCCATGTGTACCCAGCCTTCCCTTTGCTCACCTCCCTCTCAGCACTCACACCCCTAAATCTCAGGGGCTCTAAGCATTAGGGTTCTCAGCCTGAACTCTTTGAGACGAGGGAACACCTTGACATTCATCCTTGTAGGACCCCCTGAGCAGAGGCATACAGTAGGAGCTCAGTCTGTGCTGAGCAGATGAAAGGCTACATTTAAAGAGGCGAGCCTCTGTTTCATGGAAAATTAACTTCTGGGAATTTCTGATGAAGAATCACTGTACTTTTTGCCAAGCCTGCGTGAACAAGCTGAGTGGTGAAAAATCTTCTTTTTCTCGAGGTCCCTGCTTCCCCCCACAAGGGCCCCCGGCCCCCCGAGATGAGTTTTCCTACAGGTGTGGGGGTGGGATGAGGAGCTGTCATTAACCCCTCCGGAAGACCCCTGAGAGCTCCCCACGCAGGCATGACTCAGTTGCACCCTTTAGGAGGATAATTCGATTGATGACGGGGACAATTAGACTTGTGAACCTGACATCCCTGTTGATTCCGATGGTGAGGAAGGAAGCGAGAAGTCTATTTTTGAATCCCATCATCAATGACGAGAGATCGGTTCTGTTCGGGGGGAGCGGTGTGACCCCACGGAAGCCAACACCAAGTATGGATACAAACCAGCGTCTGTCCAGGCCCCCGGCTCCCCTCGTGGTATTTTCCCTCCCCGGGAGCCTGCTGCAGGGCTTGGGGGCCCGAGCTCCTTCTCCCCCGCGTCACTTGCAGGCCTGCATTGGGGTCTCCGGACACGTGCCGGCTCTGTGCCCCTGCGGCCCACGCGGGGCCCGTGCAGGGCGCGCCCCTCCGCCGCCACGTTCCCGGCACGGCTGCGCGAGTCCACTTCAGACTGAAGAGCCTTCTCTCTGATTGAACTTGAAACCCAGCCGTCATGTTCTCAAAAATGTAACAGGGTGCCTCTCATTCCCCTCCGTCCTCTGCCCCCGGGCCCCCTCCCCTTAGCAGGAAAAAACGAGAATTTTTCTCTCCAAAGGTGAAATTCAGGCTTGGAAAAATAATCCAAAGGGTGGCAGCTGAGCACCTCTTCGGTGTTTGCGTGAAACCCCACGGCCCCCAAGGTTGCAGAGCTGTCCCTGTGCAGAGAGGGAGGGCAGTGCCTTCCTGCTCTCCTCCAGGCCCTGTGGTCTACCTGCTCCCTGGGGCTGAGCAGAAGGCCTGGCGCCACTCCCAGCAGACCCAGGCTGCGTCCCAGCTCTGCTACTCACTAGCCGTGTGTCTCCCTCAGGGGTCTCCACGCCTCAGCCTGCTCCTCTCTGAAATGGGCCTTGCAATCCCCACCCAGCTCAGGCTGTGATGAGTCCCCGATGAGATGGGGCTAAACTGGAATCCACATCCGAGGGGGACGTCAGGGAGAGGCAGAAAAGGCAGTGCCTGCTGCCTGTGAAGCCCCTCACCTGGGGACTGTGGCTTCCTTGTGTGGGAGATCCCTCTGCAGCTGCCTCCAGGATGTCGCAGGTCTAGGACTCTAACTAGGCGACCTCGGCCTCTGGGCACTGGTCCTTGCCTTGGTAAGTGAGCAGCCCCTTTGGGCCCAGGGAGCTCCTGTCCCCTCTTGGAGGGAGGATGGAGAACACATGGGGGCAGGGGCCTCAGTTTTCTTTTCCAGGAGGACTGGATCAGCGGGGCTCAGGCACCCTCGGCAAACACAATCCTGTTTGGGCTGAAACAAAGCCTCGAGCCTGGAGCTCCTCAAGGGGGGCGGGTGGGGGCTGCGCAGAGGAGATCGGGAGGTAGGTGAAGCCCCCTGCCGCCCCCCACTGTGCGTACCCAGGACTAGTCTCCCTGGAGCTCAACTCTGCCAGCTTCCCTGATCAGCTGATTCTGCCTTTAATCAAGGGAGAAGTGGTCTGGGGCTGGCTGGGGGAGGAGTTAGGGTTTGGGAACCAGGGAGGGGGAGAGGACAACGGAGGGAGGGGGCGTGCAGGGGGAGGAAAAGGGCTGGAGACAACATTTCTTTGGTCCCCCCAGAAAACTTTCACCCACCACCAGCTCCTTTGCTGTTCCAGCGAAGCCCAGTGAGCTGCGCACACGCCCCTTGCTTTCAGCTCCTGCCTGGGGAGCCGCCGGTGCTGGGGGGATAGGGGGACCATAAGCAGAGCCGCTCAGCTCTATGGAAGCCCAGGAAGCCCAGGCTCTGCATTCCAATTTGACCCCACAGTTGACAGGTCCAGTCCCTGATACCTGTGGAGACTACCTGCCACACCACGCTGCGATGACCGCGGGTTGCCTGCCTCACCTCAGTGATCCCAGGGGCTGTACACAGAGGCTGGCTCTCTAAAGGACGGGGGAGGGGGGAGGGACGCACAGATAGAGCAGGGGGCATCTGACTCCTTCAGCCCAATGCTCCCCAGCCCCCAGGGTCTGCTTGCAAACAGCAGACTGTGCCGGCTTCTCCCCAAGGGACTAGATTGGCATTTTCGTGTTTTCTGTGCAGACTTAAGTCTGTGACAGTCACCAATCTCCCCTCCCTACCGCTCCTAAGCTACCCTTTCTCAGCGTCTGCTTGCTGAAAAGAATTCTGTGGCCTCCTGAATTTACAAATGCTTTATTGAGACTAGAGCAAACCAACAGAAAGCTCCCTGGCTTGTAGGTCCTGTTAGACAGGAAAGTCCCCTCCCCTCTCCAAAGCAGCCCTGCAGGGGCCCTTGTGGAGCGACCAGGCCCGAGGCTTCTGGCACCCCTTGCTCTAGCCGTCTGCGGCAGAGGCCCTGAGTTGCAGCTGTTGGAGGAAGGGATGGAAGGGGCTGTGGCCAGGCCTTGTAAGCACAGTGTCTTTCTGCTTCTAAAACCTGTTCCCTTTGGGGACAGGTGTGGCATCCCTGTTTATAGATAAGGAAACAGGGCTTGCAGAGGAAGTGACTGGCCCAGGGCCCTCAGCAGGCGCGGGATGGAGATGGGATTAGAGAGCAGATGTCCCTCAGCCAAGGGAGTGCCCTTTCAGTTTAAGCCTCTGACATTTGGACACCGACTCCCTTGGGTGAGAATGCCCTCCCCTGGCCTCCCTCCCTTTCCCCAACTGGGGAAGGCTGTGGGTTGGAAAGGACCTGGGTGGGGAAGGGAGGAACCTAGGCGGGGGGCACACTCGATGGCCACTGGGGCCCCCTTTGTGCTCCACGCAGTCCACAACCCCTCCCCGTGTGACTTTGGGAGGAGCCTGGGGAGCCCTGCTCCAGGGTGCCGGCCCCAAGATCCTCCACCCCTCCTTGGCTTCTGGCTGAGAACTCAGCCCTTCGGGTCTGCCTGCTGTATGGGATAATTTTGGAGGCTGAGGTCAGGGGCCTCAGCGGGAGGGAAGAGAGAGAGGTGGGTCAGGGAGACCTTGGCGACTGCCGGTGGATACTGGGACTTGCAGGCTTGGGCCTGTTGGTCACTCTTGTTCTACGCCAGAATCCTTGGACAAAAGACCTTCCATCGTTGGACTCAGTTTCTTGACTTAGGAAAGAGCCCACGGAAGAGAGTAGGGTCAGAGAAATACAGGGGCATGTGGTGAGCACCCCAACTGCTTCCTCCAGCCTGCCCCCAAAGCCCTTCCCAGAAGCCTCCACCTATCTAGGTATTCTGTGGATAACACTAGGGAAGGGACATCTTCCACAGGGGCTGGGGGTTTTCCTCCAGCGTCATCGGAGCCAGCCCAGAGCAGCTCCTGGGTCTCTGTCCAGCCAGGAGTCGCCCCTTCCCCTCCCTTCCTTGCTGGAGCACAGAAAAATCCATGAACCTGGGGGCTCCCTCTGGCCTGCCTTCCCACACCTATCCCTAGGATGGCAAACATGTCCTCAAACCCGCCAGGGACCAGTTAGATGGCCTGGAGGCCAAAGGACTCACCCCTAGGCTCAAAGTAGCAATGACCTCCCCCCAGCTCTGTGGGGAAGGGGAAGCTGTGAACGGCTGGGGTCGGGGTGGAGGGGGCCACCCCTCCCAGATCTAGGAGCTATATGCAATTTATGCAAATTAGGCATCTCAAATGACCCATGCAAAGATCTCCAGACCACCTGGAACTCTTCCCCAGGAGGTTAAACACCTTTAATCCCCTTTCAACCCTCTCCCTCCCTATCTTCCTGAGCCTAGGATCCAGCCAGGGAGGGAGGGGAGGCTGCCGAGCCAGCCTAAGGCTCTAAGCAGAGGCTGAGGCTGGGGGCTGGTGGGGAGGAGGGATGCCTTCGAGCGCCCCCTCTCCCCAGGAGCTCTGCTGGAGGGTCTCCCGTGGAGTCCAGCATCCCCCACCCCCATGCCCTGGGGACCACTGAGTGAAGGACTCCCGGTGGGTCTGGAACATGTGCTGACTGCCTGGTGGGCAACCCTGTGTGTGTGTGTGTGTGTGTGTGTGTGTGTGTGTGTGTGTGTGAGAGAGAGAGAGAGAGAGAGAGAGACAGCACATTGGTGAGGCTGCCCACACATGCCACTGTGGACAAAGACGGATGCGACTGTGTGTGTTTGTGTTGGGTGACTGCATATATGTGTTTCTGTAAGCATGTGGCCAAGAGTCTGTGATTTGTGAGTTTTGGGGACCGGGAATGTGTGCTTGTGGATATCAGGTGTGTGGCTGTAGCTACATGTGTGCTCAAGAGAGCGTGTGTTTGTGTTTCAGCATGACTAAGGCCCTTACCGTGATGCTGTGTGTGTGCGTAGGTGGATGTAACTGAATGTGTGCACGGGTGTCTGTATGTTTACAAGTGTATCTGTGTGTTTAGGTGTGCGTGTGGTTCTGCCTGTGTTTCTGTGTGGAGGGGGCCGCTACAGGTGGAGGACGCGCAGGGTTTCATAACTGCGTGTCCGCTCGTCTCCCTGCCCATGACTAAGCATGTGGTGCTCCGGCCTGTTTGTGTAACGCGTGTCTGTTGCAGTGCGTTTGTGTTGAAGGGTGTGTGTTGCTACAAGCGCATCTACGTTTTCCTGCCTCTCCATGGCGAGGGATACAGGGGGCATCAGGCTTTTCCTAAGTGTTTTTCTGTGTGCGTGTTTGGTTATGTGCGTAGTCCACATCTTGACAGTGTGCGTTTGTGTTTTTCTGGGCATATGACCCATGGCACGCGTGCTTGGGACCTTGGCAATGAGTGTTTCTGTATTCCGACTGCGCACTTGTGCTTTCCTGGGGGTCTTCGGCCCAGCCCGGGTTTGGTTCATGCGACTTGTCCTGAGCAGGCCCGTGTGAGCACACCCGTGTGCTGTCCCGTGTGCGCAACGTGTGCCCAACGTGCGCGAGGTACCTGTGCCCGTCTAGCCAAGAGTGCACCCGCGTGCGCGAGCGGACTTCCGGCCGCTGCAGTGGTGGGGGGCGGCCCCGTGGGGGGCTGGGGGTCACTGGGACTGGCCGGCGCCGGCCCCGTGCGCGCGAAGGCGGGGGCGGCGGGGCGGGAGCCGCGGGAGGGGGGGCGGTACGAAAAGGGCGGCGCGCGCGGCGGCGGCGGCAGCTCCTCGGCGGCAGCGGTGGAGAGCGCAGCGCAGCCCTGGCTTTCCCCTTGCTGCGTGCCCGCTCCCCCTTCCGCGTCCGCAACCAGAAGCCCAGCGCCGCCCCGGGAGCCGGACCCGCGCCCGCGCCGTTCCCCGGACCGCGACCCCGGCCGCCCCGCGATGACCGGGACCGAAGCCCTCCTGCCCGTCCTCTTGCTCCTGCTGGCTTTCGGCCACGGCACCTATGGTGAGCCCCCCGCCGGCGGCCCGGCTCGCGCCCCCTCTGGGGAAGCCTGCGACGCCCCGCCGGCCGCCCGGTGCCCTGCACGCCCCGTCCCGCGCGCCCCAACTCCCGCCCGTCCCGCCTAACCCTAAGCCCCGCGCGGTGCCTGCCTCGCCCTTCCCACCACCCTTGCATGCCAAGCCCGGTCTTGGGGTCCCCAGGAGGGCGGGGGAGGTGTGGGACCCCCTGCCCCTTCCCGCCCCACAGAAGTGGCGCTCGGAGGGGTGTCGGTGCGCTGAGAGAGGAGGTATGGAAAAAACGAGGTGATGTTGGGTCGTCTTCTGTGGAAATGCTGTGAGGTGCAACTTTAGGGTGTCTCTGTGTGCGCGTGTGGGAACAGGTCTGTGGGGGCTGTGGGGGGAGACTTTGCCGTCGTAGCCCCCGATTCCCAACAGGAGCCCTGTCTGAGCCCCTCCTGCGTGGCGCATTTCTCTAGGTAAGGGGCTGCGACACTTCTGTCTGCAGCGGCCATCTGTCTCTGACAGCGAGAGAGTTGCCCCCTTCCCGCAGCGCCCCCCCCCCCACTGCACCAGTGGTTTTGGGGGGGCTGTTTGGAAGGCTGGAGAGCTGATTGCGTATATGCGCATAGTAGGTGCCTGTTGAAGTGTCGAATCTCTGAACAGTGTTGCAGCCTCAGTCTGCTCTGCAAAACCCTTGTGGCGTAGTTGTTGGTAGTTGTTGGCGTCGTCATCTTTTCAACGTGAAGCATCTGGGGTCGGGAGGGGGGGAGTTTGGCCTGGGTGCCTGGCTTAACTGGGATGAACCTTAAAAAAAATCCAGATGCCTTACCTGTGAGCCCACCAGGTGAACCTGTCTAGGCTTTCCCAAAACTGAATACGTCAAAATCTGCTCCCCTTTCAGCTCACTTTGCAAAAGTGAGGGTTTGGCCGAACGCCCCGGGTCAGCATCTGCCCTGCACTGTTTCGCATCCCTGCTTTTAGGAGGGTTTGAGGTTTCATATTTTCTTTGGGGGGAAAAAGGTGTCTGTCCTGTTCCTAAGACCTAAGGAGTGTGCTGTGGTCTTCCTATAGCCAGGAACATGGCAGAGGTTTTTTTCCCTGCGTGGACTGAGCCACGTCCATGCATAGATGTGACGTGCCTACTGTGTGCCAGGCTGACAGGACCCAAGAGGGTTGTTGCATCCCTCGAGGGAAGCAGGGGGCCGTTACGGAGAAGATGGGCTTCGCCCTGGTCTCTGGGGCCTTGTGGGGTGAATTTTGTAACCTTTCTTGTGCCTCAGGAGCTGAATGCCTCCCGGCCTGTGACCCCTCACATGGACACTGTGACGAAGACAATATTTGCAGGTAACAGAGTGACTCCTCACAGGCAGCTTGTGGGGGCCAGAATCCTGGGGAGTCATGAAGTCAGGCAGAAAAAAGGTGGGGGCTTGGCCACTGCGGCAAACAGCTTCGTCACTCCTGCAGAAAACTGGCGGGGGTGGGGGAGAAGAGAGGAGGGCATGGGTGGGGGCTGTCTGCTTCCTCAAAAGTGGGGTGGCAGGAGAGCCCCTTGCAGGGTGAGACCACTGCAGGCCACTGCGGCAAAACGCAGCACTCTCCAGGGCTCTCGGGACGGGGGGGTCTTTTCTGTCTGCCTCTCTGTGTTCTCTCTTTAAGTTTTTCCATTCAGGTGACTGGTGTTCGCTTCTTGGGACCACTGGCCTGGCACTGTACAAAGACCCCCAAGGGCTCTCAGTTCACAGAACGTGGCCTGAGATCCCTCTCCACCCCTGCTGATCCCTCATATGTCCCCATCTTTCTTACCCCGACCCCTCAGGTGCCAGCCTGGCTGGCAG
The DNA here is from genome assembly GCF_000956105.1 of Propithecus coquereli. Taxonomy (NCBI): domain Eukaryota; kingdom Metazoa; phylum Chordata; class Mammalia; order Primates; family Indriidae; genus Propithecus; species Propithecus coquereli. Next base: position 3,734,750 of record NW_012148130.1, on the reverse strand, counting down.
GGTGCCCTCTGTGACCAGTGCATGACCGCTCCTGGCTGCGTTTACGGAATCTGTGAAGAACCCTGGCAGTGCCTTTGCAGCGAAGGCTGGGGCGGAGAACTCTGCGACATAGGTTGGCACTCACCTTTGCTCACTGCTGCCCCCCGCCCCACCCCACTCTTTGCCTCCCTGCCCTCAGCCCCTAGCCCGGTGGCTGCCAGCCTCCCTTCCCCCATTCCAACACACCAGCGCAGCTGTATTGCGATGATATGTTTACACACTCCCTGCTGGTGCCAGATGCCTCCTCCAAGGTAGGGACTTTATTTTGCTCACCTGTGCACCACCAGCACCCAGCACCCAGAGAAAGCACTGGGGTGGGGGTTGGAGGAACTGCCTGTTGAATAAAGAGTCACAAAATAAACACATACAACAGAGCTGGAGGGGCCACAGACCCCAGGCAGCCTTGCCAGGTCACTAAAGCTCAGAGATGTCAAAGAGCTCAGGGGATCTTAGAGCTTATACTCCAAGAACGTCGTCGCACACAAGACCGTTGGGAGGCTGCGTGCAAGCAAACAAGTGGGGGAGGGGGTGCGGGGAGCAGGACTGCGTCAGGATCATGAGGACCGGGCTGAGGCTGTCAGGTGTGGGGGAGGCTGGGGGCTGGGAAAGGCTGGGAAGGGGTTAAAGTGCAGGTTGGTGTTATCTGTTGATTTCATTAATTTATGCAATCTTTGCCTCCATTACCCTGAGCAATTGAGAGTTGGCTGTCACTGCATTTTCAGGCTGCAGAATATTCACTTGAGCCCATTCTCATTTGGCAAAACCTGCCCTAAGGTCTGGGCAACTCTGGAGGCCTGGTCCTCGGTCCCCATTAGCAGAGATGTGTGGTACAAATAGGGAAACTGGGGATCAGAGAAGCAAAAAGGTCTGTCAAGGGATACATACATCGGCAGGCAGGAGAGCAGCCAGCTAAGACCCCTTCCCCTGGCCCCAGAAATAGGATTAATTTTCATCTGCGTCATCTGTGACTGCTTCTAACACCCTCCCTTAAGGAAAACCCAAGAGCAGGTTGTTGTAGCCCTGCCCCGTGTAGCCAAGGCAGCTGGGCTTTCACAGTGGAGCTCCCCCCACCCTGAATTATCTCCGGCCCTTACACCCCCCCAAATACGGCGCAAAGTCCCCCCCATAGCTGACTCATGCTGTGGCCAGCAGCTCTGACGCCCCTTACAGTGGTAGCAGCAGCAGCAGCGCTGAGCTGTTTGGGGAGCCAGGAGGTCTCAGCAAAGCCCCGCTGGGGATCAGGGTCAGCCTTTCAGCCTGGAGCCCACTTTCTTTGGTATCTGAACACAGCTACACCCGGGCTGGAGTTTCCAGACAAAACACCCCCCGGCCCCCCTGTGGGCCCTTGGCACTCTCCCTCCCGGCCAGGTGGATGAAGGCAGTGTGCTTGGGAACGGCTGGAGAGTCTGGGGTCCTGGAGAGGAAACAGCCTTCTCTCTCCCTTTTTACCCGTCTTTGAGGCTGTCTTGGCCACAGCTGCTGCCTGGCCAGAGACCCCCCCAACAGCCTTCTCCTTAGAGCAGCTTAATCTGCCCTGCTTTGGGGTTGAAGGCCCGGGAGGGTGACCCTTGGCTTGTGAGACTTGATGTTGTGGGGACAGCAGCGGGGATGGGCTGGGGGTGGTTGCTAGCTCTTTAGCTTACATTTAAGATTGCGCATGACAGGAGAGCCGGGAGCAGAGAATGAGGAGCCCGCTGCGGAGGTGCCGCATGCCGACGCTCTGCTGGTGCCGTCCCGTAAAGATAAATCCTCCTTATGTCCCCTTGCGCCACGCTGGGTTTCCACGGACGCCACAGGGTAGTCCGTCAACACGGCGTTCAGGCTTGCTTTCTTGACTGACTGCGGCCTCCCCTCCACGAGGGAGCAGGGTGCTTTGGAAGAGGGAGGACAGACACCTGCGTGGCACCAGGACACCCCCAGCCTCTGCCCGCCTTGACTTCTGTCTCTGGCTGGCCCTTGCTCTTTGGTTGGCAGGCGCAGCAGCTCAAATGACAGAAAGCCAAAGCTGAAAAGGTCCCTTAGAGACCGGCCAGGGAGAGACCCTCCATTTATAAGTAGGGAAACTGAGGCACAGAGTGGGGAGGAGCTGGACTCTGCTGCCGCACGGCAGCAGGTTAGACACAGGGCAAGACTAAGGTCCCCTCCTGGCCCCGCTGGGGAGCTGGGGTCTCCACCGTCAGAGAGCCCCTGACCCAAGGCCCCTGTGTTGAGCGTGTCCGTGGCTGCTGAGCCCGAATAATGAAGCGCGCATGACGGGAGGTGTGAAAAGGCAGTGGAAATATACCAGTGTTCATGGAAACCCGCGCTGTCAGAGCGCTCAATAGTTCTAATTTTCCTGCCTTCAAAAGATGCAGCCTTTTTATCGTGGCCCCTTTAGTTCAGAACCTCAGAGCAGAACGAGAGACTGCAGGGAGGAGGGGCAGTGCTGAGGCTAAGCCAGGTTTCTTGGTTCCCGATGGGGGTCTTTACGTCTTCATCTCCCCCCACTGCCCCTCTTTGATGGAAAAACAGGAAGAGCAGGTGGTTTTTTAAGGGTTGGGCTGTACTAGTCCCCCCACGTGAGAAGCTGGATATGAAATCTCCACTGTAGGAGACAGCGCTGGGGAGTGTTCGGGGGAGGGGCACAGCATCTGCAGCAGGTCAGGGACATGTTGCTGGACGTGAGAGGTGACCTGGTGCCAGGAGCGTATCAGTGACCATGATTTTTGGCCCATGACCTTACACAGGGAAGCCCCTTCCGCTTTCTGAGTCTCAGTTTATTCACTTTGGGGTTTTTATTGGGGGGATCACTATACCCTCTTACTCCGGACCCCAGTTGGTGGCCACAGCAAGCCACTTGGCAGCTCACTTGGGGTCCTTGTCACTTGCATTAGGAGGGGCCGCTAAGGTCTGGTCTTCTCTGCTCCCCTCCCCCCGCCCCACAGACACCCGACCTTGCAACCTGATGCCCTGTGCTCACAACGGGACCTGCGTGAACCGGGAAAATGGCCAGTACCAATGCTTCTGCCCCCTTGGATTTGCGGGACCGACCTGTGAGAGGACCCACGGGCCCTGTGCCGTCAATGGGTAAATATCCCCCCTCCCCGGCTGTGTGATCTAATGAATGCTGCTTCTGATTCCTGCTCTCCACCCCCTAAAGACCCTTTCCGCCTAACCCTGCTGGACCTGTGCCTGACAAAAGAGGGAAGTAAGTGCTCATCCCAGCAGCCCCATGGGGGGCCGTCCTAGCCCGGATATTTATGGGGGAATGTGTCATTTCATAATTTTTTCAAATGATCCCGAAGGCGATTTCATATTCCCCTGACGTCCCCGAGTCCTGATGTCTGTGAATGACAGTCGATTGGGATGGTGGAATGCTGCGCAGAACTGCATAATTTTCTAAAGGCAACATAATAAGAGATCAGAGTTCAGCGGGGCCCAGGCTCTTTGCGAAACCACTTACCATATTTTAGGGGGTGGTTTTTGGGAACCAGTGGGCTCTGCAGTTGGGTTTTCTGGGATGTCTGAGGAGGGAGCTGCCAGGCTGAGGAGGTGGGGAGGGGGGCTTCGGGGCACAGGAAGGGGTGGGCCAGCTCTCAGCTGCCCTCAGTGGGGAGGCGGCTCTGGTAATTCTCTGTGGGCGGACACTCAGAAAGGCCACTGCCCTCTCCTGAATCTCCCTGAGCAGTGCTCCGGGCAGCCCGGCCATGGCCCACCCTTTATCTCCTTGGCTACAGGGAGCCTTATCACTCTCCCCCTGGGATGGGGCTTAGACCGGGCTGGGGAGATTTTCACAGAGGACCAATCCAAGAATCCAAACTTCAACCCAGTCTTGGGCTGGTGCTGGGGGCTGGGAGTGTGTCTCCCCTTTGAGGAAACAGAGGCTAACATGCAGAATGAGTGTGTCTTGACCTGTGGTCCCAGGGTGGCACAGTGAGCCCAGTAGTCTGCACGACCTCTGGACAGACATTAATGCGGCTTCTGAAGACCAGTATTTGGCCAGGGTCAAAGAGAGGATGTGACACTTGAACTCCATTGCTGCTTATTAGCAAGAAGGGGAAAAAAAACACAACAGAGTGAGACCTTTAAAATATTTTGCTTTTCTCTTGAACAGACTTAAACCAGTCTGTCCAAATAGAGCCCACGGTCCTTGGAATTCCTCCAGAGCCCTGCAGCCTGAGCAGCAATGCTGATTCCTTGTGTCTGTAGCCCCCTCCTCCTGGAGGTCTGGCATTTACCAGATGACAAAGGGCTTGCTCATTTAAAAGCACTTACATCAAATGCTCCTTATGCTCTGCTGTGAGCAAACATCTTCAATTTGCGAGTCTACCCCCAGCGAAGGGACCACTGTTAACAGCTGGGCACAGATGCAGGTTCGCACGTGCGTGGTCAGGCCTCGTGTTTCTTTCACTCTGAGAGACCCTGGGGGTTTCCGCACAGTAGCTTGTGGGCCCACTCCACGGAAAGTAAAAGTACAAATAGCAATGCAGGGTGGTGGTGGACATAGGGACGACAGCAGGTCCTGGGAGGAGTGAGTTCTGCTGTGGCCACCAGGGACAGAGCTAAGGGAAGGGGGCTTGCTCTAGATCTGGGCTGTCAGTAACTTTTCCTCTCCCAGCCTCAGTTTCCCCATCTATCTAGTGACTAACCATCAGTCCTCTGGTTGGAGAGATGAAATAAGAGATGGGAGGGGACATGGGCATCCTGGCTTGGGAGGTCAGGTGTGTGCCACACTGGCATCGTGAGGGGGGTGAGGGGTGCACCCTGCCTCGAACAGCCGGTGAGCCCCTTGCAGACAGGCCTCATGGTCCTGGGCTACTCCCTGTGCCTGCCTGGCTGGCACTCCCTCTGTCCCTCCCTCCCTCCCTCCCTCTCTCCCTCCCTCTCTCCCTCCCTCTCTCCCTCCCTTAATATGTTTTGAGCACCTGCCCTTTTGTCAGGCTGGGACCTTCTGCGCAAGTTTGCGATGTGTTGATGTGTCGCGAGAGAGTGGGGCCAGGCGTCTGCCCCCACCCGACCCCTGCAGCACTGTCCTAGCCCAGCCCGCGAGGGTCCTTCACCGTGTCTCCGTTGTGTTGCAGTTCCCCCTGCCAGAACGAAGGCGCCTGCGTGGATGATGAGGGCAAGGCCGCCTATGCCTCCTGCGAGTGCCGCCCTGGCTTCGCAGGCAATTTCTGCGAGATCGTGACCAACAGCTGCATCCCCAACCCGTGCAAGAATGACGGCGTCTGCACCGACATCGGGGGCGACTTCCGCTGCCGCTGCCCGGCCGGCTTCATCGACAAGACCTGCAGCCAGTCCGTGAACAACTGCGCCGGCATCCCGTGCCTGAACGGGGGCACCTGCATGCAGCACTCCCAGGTGAGCTTCGAGTGTCTGTGCACGCCCGAGTTCACGGGTCCCACCTGTGTCAAGAAGCGCGCGCTGGGCCCCCAGCAGGTCCCCCGTCTGCCCAGCGGTTACGGGCTGACCTACCGCGTGACCCCCGGGGTGCATGAGCTGCCAGTGGCAAAGCCCGAGCACCGCGTCCTGAAGGTGTCTGTGAAGGGGGTCAACAAGAACACCCCTCTCCTCACTGAGGGACAGGCTGTCTGCTTCACCATCCTGGGCGTGATCACCAGTCTGGTGGTGCTCGGCACCTTGGGCATCATCTTCCTCAACAAGTGCGAGGGCTGGCTGTCCGCCCTGCGCCATACCTGCACTCTGCGCAAGAGGAACAACGTGCTCCTGCATTACCGCAGCGGCGAGGACCTGGCGGTCAACATCATCTTCCCGGAGAAGGTCGACATGACGACCTTCAGCAAGGAGTCCATGGAGGAGGCGATCTGAGCGGCGTCCCCACAGCCCCCCCCCGCCCCCATCCTGGGGGTTCCGCAGAGCTCGCTACTTGCGGTCTGTCCTAGTGTTTGTGGTGGCGTTCACTATACTTTGTGTCGAATCTGGTGAACGCTATGCTTGCGTATATTGTCCTTGTGTTGCCGTGTGACAAACGCAATGCTAAAAGATCTTCTTTCTCTCAATTAATGCATGCTAAAGAATAATAAGAATTTCATCTTTAAATAAGTAAAAGAAATAAGCATGTTATTCTAAACTTAAACTAAATGAAAAGAATCAAAAAAAGACCAAAAAAAAACAGGGAAACAGCCAGGACTCGGTGCCGACATCCCTTTCCAAGGGGTCTCGGTCACAGGGTCCTCGTGAAACCGTAAGAATTGCCCATGACCAACCACTGTGACAAAAGCTAAAATCTCTTTCGTTCGTTAATTCTCACACGCCTTGTCCAACGTGCACTCACATCAGTTCAGCACTGCAACCCTTAGATCTTTCTGGTTGATTTGAGATTTTGCAGAGTGCAGCGGCTGTGTGTCAGGCAGAGAGAGTCCCGGGTTGGCTGCTGCGGGGCTGGGACCCTGTCCCAGCTCTGCCACTCGCTCGCTGTGTGACCCTTGGCGAGTCCCCATCCCAATTCCGGGTCCACCTTCTCGCCCCTCTCGAGGGAGGGGTTTGAATACCAACCATCAAGGTCCTCTCTGGCTCTAAAACTCTGAATTAGGAACGAAGGGAGTATGCACCAAAATACTTCCCGACCCTAAAATTGAGGATCCCATGGAGACTTAGTCTCATCGTGGGATCCCAAGGTTTCGGCCTATCCTGGTCGTCCACTTGATGTTGAAATTGCGTTTCTCAGAGTGGGGGGCGGCCTCCTGGCCCACCTCCTGTTTGGGAAGAACCGGCCCCTTTGGTCATAATGTGCCATCTGGAGTTGCCACTTAGGCAGCCAGCCCCCCGACTCCCAACTACTACCCACCCAAAGCCCCAGCACTGAACGTGCCTCTTGCCCTGTAGTGTAGAGATGTCCCTTGAGATTTAAATGCACCTCGAACCGCAAGTGCCCCTGGCGAAATCTGAGCAGCAACACAGCCCTCACCAAGGTTTTCACAGTGTTTAGTGGAAATTGTTGCTTGTGAGGCGTTTATTAGTCTGTGGCAAAAGTGGCATAAGACCTGGCCGACACAGCCATGGATTTACATTTGTGTTGCTGAGTTAATAATACTCAGATCCGAAAGACCTAGCCAGCTTGTGAATTATGAATTTGCCTTTTTTGTAAACAGAGAGCATCTATTTTTTTTGCAAAAATGGAAAGAAATGGGACAGAGCTCTGTTTAGCTTTCCAGCTCTCAGGGTTGGCCAGCTAAACAGCCCTTGGGTACCAGTTAGAAATATTTTGCTGCTTAAATTATGTGGATAGAGATCTATATTCTTAGCTTTCTTATGATCTGCCGTGTTTACCTTGCTCTAAGTGCTTATTTCTTAGTCGTACCGTCATTCAAACCAGTCACCCTCCACGCAGCTTCAGTCACGTCATCATCTTCACGAGACCGACCTCACTGAGGTCATCATCACTCGGCCACCACCCAAGTCCTGACACCCTGACCCGAGCCACTGGTCCCTGTCTCCCCAGTCCCTCCCCACCGGCAGCCCTCGGTCCTCCCTCACCGTCCCCAGCTCCCAGCCTCACCCCTAGATCCCTCCCGATTTCACCCCAGCCTTCCCACCCTCATCCCCAGTTTACCCTCACCCCAAACCCCTGACACCCCGGCCCCCCGAGGTCACTGCCGAGCCCCTTTCCACCCCAAGCTCCTGTTGCCGAACCCGGCACCCTTCTCGTCCCCAGGGCCGTGGCTCCCCCACCCCAAGTCACTCAAGTCATCATCTCATCTAATTTTGAGTTGGTTTTAAAAAAACTAAAAAAGACAAAAAAAATGAATTGTTGGCATGGTCAGGCAGTCGGCTGGTTCCGTGTCTGGCCTTCTCAGCGTGAGACCTTGACTGAGCTTGCTAACGATTCTGTTCCTCAGTTTCCCCAAATGCGGAATTCTAAGAGTCATGAAACCATCAAATTCTTTCTTCATCTCAGTGACGTAGGGAACAGCCAGGTCCCCTGAAGACAAGGAAGAGGGGTCACGCTGGCTGTTCATCCTTGACTGGCTCCTCATCAATTCATTGGTTCATCACCCACCCTTCATCGGATCAGAAAGCATTTCCAAGCCCAGTGCTAGGCAGTGTCCGTTTAGCTGTGGGGTACAGTCTGGAGGGGAGGGGACACACAGCTGTCCCCAGGGTGCCCAGCGCAGTGCAGGTAAAATTCCGTGGGCGTGGAGGGTCCTGAGCAGACGCCTCCCTTAGAGTGCCACCATCTCACCTTCCCACGTGACAAATTATCGATTGCCAGCACACGATGAGGCCGCCCCACCCAAATTCCGCAGCACCCACCCACACGCACCCACAGTGCAATCGGAGCAGTGTCAGCAGCACTCACCACGGTCTTCACGCCATGCAGAAATGGTCCATTCCATACCTATGGTTAACCAGGTTCTGCTGAGAGTGTCGGGATCTTGACCGCCCATCCACACTTCGTGTGTTTGGTGTAGTATGTAGTTTACGAACGAACGGAGAAGTTAAGGACAGCGGTCTAAGACATGTTCTCTAATTCGGTCCCAAATTGTGAGAGGAGGAGGAGGAGTAACGATAATTTTGTAACCAAAAAGTTAAAGAAATGTCATATCGCTCTTTTTAACTTTCCCGTTTATTTCCTTTTCCCCCAGACACGCAAAAAATGCTTGTTTATTGCGAAATAAACAAGAAAGGGCTAGTTAATCTTGTGTCTGTTTCTTTGTTTATTGCGCGCCGGGCTACACTTGTCCCTTCTGGCAGCGGCCTGAGAGCCGGCAAGGAGGGTGGGGGTCCCCGCCTTCGAGGGCCCTGCTTGGGCCCAAGACTGGCCCTTCCCCTGTGTCAAGGGTGGGGGCTGTGCCCACCAGCCTCTGTGCATCGCCCCCGTCCCCAGACCACACTCTGGGTGTTCGGAACCCCCGGGGTTTTCTGCCCAAAGGGTCCTGAGTCCACCTCCAAGACCCTTCCTGTCTCCTGAGGGTGCTGTTTGTGGGTGGCCTGGACGGAGCTGGGGTACGAGGGTGATGGGGGCAAGGAGTTCCCCCAGAGGGGCAGGCTGAACTCCCGGGATGAAGAAGCCCCAGTCTCATCCCTCAGCCCTGCTGGCCCAGGAGGCTGCCGTCCATTTGGGGCCCATCTCCCATCCCCAGGGCCCGTCCCTCCTCTCTGAGACTCTCCGTGGCCAGGCAGCTGCCACTACCCACGAGGCTGTCCAGGCCCAGACCTGGGTGTCCCTGGGACCCTTCCTCCTTTGTCCACCAGAGCAGCCACTTCTCTGCTCCTCCCCGTGTCCCTCCAACCTCGGCCTCGGCCCCCACTGCTGGGGCTCAGGCTCACCCCTTCCCTGGGCGCCTCTCTGGTCTCCTCCCCATCAGCTTAACGTGGCAGAGCACACAGAGGGACAAGAGGGGGTTAACCTTGGAGATGGGCACTGTTCCAAGACCTTTATAGGTGATAATATGACAATACTGAGTTTCCTGAGTTAATAAATGTAGAAACTTCTATGAAGGGGGTGAGTTTTTCAGGACAACATCAATCCTCTAAGTCCCTCAGTGCAGCCAGCGGGAACAGAGCAGTCACCTGGGAGAAGACCCCTCATGGGCAAGGTCCTGACTCGGGGTCTGCAACATTTGGCACTTTGCGGGGACGGCGAACGCCCGGCTAGCAACACTGTTCCACAGCAGAGAAAAGTAAGAGACAAACATCTTCCACTTCAGATTTCAAAGCTAGGAGAAGCCCATGCTAAGGCCTGACAAAGGCCGTAACACTTGAAAAGGAAAGTCACTGTGCTCACCCCTGAGTAGACAGACAAAAATCCTCCGCGGCAGAACAACACGTAGAAACAGCCAGGTGTTTTAAAAAAAATCCTGATCACGAAGAGCCTTGTCTAGGAAAGCAGGTTCCACCTCACATTAGTAAATGCATTAAAAGATGATAAACACTGGAGTGGCCCAGGACGGAAGAGACTGGGATGGGTCGCCTGGAGTCCCTGCTAGACAGCCCAGGAGTCAGGCTGGGACCTGGGAGAAGAAACGTGGTGACAGGCCCCGTGGCCTCTGCCGGCCCAAGGGTGGGGAAGGCCTGGAGGCGGGGGGCGGGTGGGGGCCGAGGACTGTGCTGTGAGGGGCCTTTGCGCTGCGGCCAGGGCTGGGGCAGCCGCGGAGCATCCCCAGGGGACTCCAAGTGGGGGAAAAGGCACCCGCAGCACCTTGGGAAGGTGGGTGGAAGGTTCCTGAAGGAGAAGGGAGGAGGGACAGGGAATAAAGAGGGGGAGGGCCCTGTGGGCAGCCCAGTCCAGACCGCAGGGCAGCTAACCGGGCCCTGGGTCTGGGGGTACCTGGGAAGCTGCACTGACGGTCTCAGGCCCGGTGACATTCTCTCTTCAGTGACTCTCCCACTGCTGAGGAAGACGGAGGCCCCCGGCCTCCATATCACCCAACCAAGAACCTTGTTTCATTAAACCCACCTCTCCTGTTCACAGGAAGGAGAAAGGCCGGCCCGCTTCACAGCCGGGCGGGAGTGAGAAGTCCCAGCTAATTCAGAACTGCCCAGATAGCTCCGTCCTGCTCAGAAGTGCATCTGGCTACGGATACGGCTGCACCACGACCATGTTGAAGGTGCAAAATGCAAGGGTTGGAGAAATCTTAACCCAAAAACAGGTCATAAGAAAAAAATATAAAATACCAGTGCATTAGATGCTGCAGGGAATACATTTCTAACCTAAAAAAAAAATCTTAGCAAAGTAGGAAAAGTACATACTTCCTCAATGTCATAAACTGATGTTTGCCAACCCGCAGGTCAATGAAACCTAAAGACAAGTAAGGCCGCGCGTCCTACAGCAGTTAAGGGCACTGGCTTTGAGCGGGAGAGGCCTGGATTTGCATTTTGCTGTCTCCTTGGGCACCTCATACCTTGCTGTCTGCTTCCTCATCTGCACAGGAGTAGATAGCAATTAGATATGGAACACAGTTAGCATCACTATTGTTCTAACACCTCTGGCCAGCGCAATAAGAAAAAGCAAACCATTAATAGGAGATTAAATGATTATTGCCTACCAAAAAAAAAAAAAAAACAATGTATAGAGAATGACCTGAAGAAACAAGAGAAGGCAGTAGGATGGGACACATATTCTACCTATACAAAAACCTGTACACTAACAGCAACTTGTTACAAAAAGTGATCTCAGTAGTTACAACTTCATATTATAAAGTTGCTAATTCTCCCCAAAATTAATTTTTAAGTTTAATGCCATCTATTTGCATTGAGTCTCTAGACAACATAATTCTAAAGATTATCTGAAAAAATGAAATGGTTAGAGTAAGCAAGGAAAAAAGTAACGAAGGGGCAACTCGCACCGTCTGATATTAAAACAGAAAGCTACAAAAACAAAGACTCCGTGTCTCAGGTCTGGCGCAGAGTTAAAACTTAGTATTGGTTCTCTGAATGGGGGAATAAATGAATAAATGCAGGAATGAAGGCTTTAGAAGGAATCTAGCTCCCTGGATTCATCTAATTATGGACAAATGTGGAAACTGAGACCAAAAAGAATGACTAGCCTGAGCCTCCCAACTGAGGATAATTTTCCCCCCGGGAGACACTGGGCAATGTCTGGAGACACTTTTCATTGTCAAATCTGGACAGCTGCTGCCGGTACCTGGTGGGTAGAGAGGCCAGGGATGCCGCTAAACAGCTTACAAAGCACGGGACAGACCCTCAGCAAAGGATCATTTGCCCAGGCTGAGAAGCCTGGTGTGCAGGGAGGGCAAGACGGGCAGCGAGGAACAGCAGCTTGCGACGGCGCTGGGCCCCGCGCTGAGTGCTCGGAATGCACGATCACACGCAATTCGTTCAACAGCCTGGCAGGTGGACAGTACTGTCTTCTGCTGTTCCAGAGGGTGGAATTGAGGCTCAGGGAAGTGAAAACACATGCCCAAGATCACCTGGCTAGAAAGGGGTAGGGCCAAGCCCAGAGTCCAGACCTCCACATGGTCATGCCAATTTCCTTTCCATGACCTGATTCGGCCTACTGATTTTTAAAAATAATTTATTCCCAGTTTTCTTAATGTTAGCAACCGTGCTACACTGGGAGTTTCTGGGAAACAGATCGCTGGAGGCTGCGTCACTCCTGCAGGCCATGAAGAAGATTCCTGAGAAGAATGAGGTGCCACCTTTGGTCATTTCAAGGGGGAGCTTCCGTGCTGACCTCTACCCTCCATCTGCCCACCGTGGGCTGACTCACTACCCCCCAACCCCAAAAACTGCCCGGGGAGTCGAGATGTCGCTTTGCCAAGTTGAGCATAAGGATGGACTCGAGGCCCTCCTTGTGATTAATATCATTCATGACAATACCTACTGTTTTTTTAAAATGCTAAATCACTGCACTTATCACTTCATTTTTATCTTATCAGACTTTTCAGAGATTACTGGATGTTGGTTCTGAATTAGTATGAATTCCTGGAGACCGAGAGCTTCGCTGTGGTCCACCAATCAGAGAAGAGGCTTTTGGAAGTCAAGCGATCAATGGAGATTTCTTCAGATCTGTCTCAGAATAGGCCCTGGGAGCCCCTAAACTCACCCTGTGGTTATTGCCCTGGCTCCAGAATTCATAATTGGAATAGACACACTCAACAACTGGCAGAATCTTTGACCCACGCAGTGGGGGCTATGATATGAATAGTAGGGAAGGTCAAACGGCAGCTACCAGAACTGCTTCTACCTATGGAAATAGCACATTAAAAGTAACACTGTATCCTTGAAGGGATGGCAGGCATTAGTGCCACCACCAAGGAGAGCAAGAGAAAGACATAAGGGTGGTGATTCCTACGATGGCCTCATGCAACTCACCTATTTGGATCTTGGAGAACGATGATGAATTATTATAAACACAATCAGGTGGTGGGTCCAATTTGTCGCTGCTGTTCCAGGAGTGGTTCCATTCTGGAACAGATCAACATTTCATCTGACATTTGGCGTGTGACTGTTTAGTCGGTGAATGCTTTTTTCTCCAAACCTTTACCTAGTAAAGACCTTCAAAATACGTTTGCTTCCAAACTGTGTTGTTGGTAAGGCCAGCAGCACAACATCACTGGCCTACCGGAGGGGTCTGTCGTCAATCCAGCCCTATGCCATAATCTATTCCCCGGGGACTTTGATTGTCTTTGCCTCACACAGGGCGTCATGCTGGTTCATTACACTGAACTCATTCTGCTGATTGGACCTAATCAGCAGGATACCCTGGTAAGACACTTACATGTCAGAGGGTAGAAAATAAATCCCACAAAAATTCAGGGACCTTCCACCTTGATGAAAATTCTAAAAGCCCATTAGTTTTGAGGCACGTTGAAATCTTCCTTCCAGGTGAAGGACACATTGCTTTGTCTGATGCCTTCTATCAATAGGAAAGAAACACAACTTCTAGTGAACCTCTCTGGATTTTGGAGGCAATATATACAGTCAGACACTGCATAACGATGCTTTGGGCAATGATGAACTGTGTACATGAGGGTGGTCCCCGAAGATTTTTAATCTTGTCAAGAGCTGAAAAATTCCTATTGTTTAGTGACATTGTAGCCATTGTAATGTCTCAGCGCAATGCATTACTCACGTTTGTGGTGATGCTGGTATAAACAAGCCTGTTGCCCTGCCAGTCCTACAAAAATATCGCACATACAATTATGGGTCGTACATACTTGATAATAATAATAAACGCCTATGTTATCGGTTTTTGTATTTACTATACTACACTTTTAATGATTATTTTATAGCATACTCCTTCTACTTATTAAAAAAACAAAGCTAACTGTGAAACAGTCTCAGGCAGGTCTTTTAGGACATATGCACAGGAAGGCTTTGTTATCGTAGGAGATGACAGCTCCTTGTGTGTTACTGCCCCTGAAGACCTTTTGGGGGACAAGATGTGGAGGTGGAAGACAGTGATGTTGATGATCCTGACCTGGTACAGGCTTAGGCTAATATGTGTGTTTGTCTTCGTCTTTAACAAAAACGTTTAAAAAGTAAAAAGAAATTTTTTAAAATTTAAAAATAGAAAAAAGCTTATAAGGCCAGGCATAGTAGCTTTCACCTGTAATCCTAGCACTTTGGGAGGCCAAGTCAGAAGGATCAGTTGAAGCCAGGGGTTTGAGACCAGCCCGAGCAACATAGCAACAGCCTGACTCTACAAAAAATAAAAAAGTTAGCCAGGCATGGTGGTCCATGCCTGTAGTCCCAGCTACCCAGTAGGCGGAGCATTGCCTGAGACCAGTAGTTTGAGGTTGCAGTGAGCTGTGATAACACCATTGCATCACTCTAGCCTGGGCAACAGAGCAAGACTCTGTCTCAAAGAAAAAAAATAAAAAAAAATTAAAAAATGAAAGACAGAAAGGAAGAAAATGCTTATAGAATAGGGATATAAAGAAAAAATATTTTTGTATAGCTGTACTATGTGTGTATTAAGCTAAATGTTATTAGAAAAGAGTCAAAAAGTTTAAAAAATTATAAAGTTTATAAGGTAAAAGAGTTATAGGAAGCTAAGGTTAATTTATTCTTGAAGGAAGAAAAAAATACTGCATCCCAGCCTAAGTGTACAGCATGTAGATGTCTGCAGTGGTGTGCAGGAATGTCCCAGGCCTTCACGCTCACTGCTCACCCAGTCCTGTAAGCTCCATGCACGATACATGCCCTACACAGGTGTGCCATTTTTTACCTTGTATACCATATTTTTACTGCACCGTTTCCATGTTTAGATATGTTGAGACACACAAACACTGACTGTTGTGTTCCAGCTGCCTGCAGTTCGTAGCCTGGGAGCCACAAGCCGCACCACACAGCCCGGTGTGCAGCAGGCCACGTCAACCCGGTCTGCGCAAGCGCACTCTGTGACGCTGGTACAACGAAACCGCCCAACAACGCGTTTCTCAGAACACAGCCTCGCAGCTAAGTGACACATGGCTGTGCCTCATGTGGCATGCTGCTATGACCTGTTTACTGAGTGATCTGAAAATCCGCCCACTGCGAGTGGGACCCAGGACGGGAGGAGGCCCTGCAGTAGGCCCAGGCAGCCTGTGAGCGGCTCTCCCTCCTGGCTGTGAGACCCAGCAGAGGCAACGCCGTCTGGGTGGCGGGGGCAGAGGGAGGGGGTTCGGAGCTCTGGGCAGGCGCTCTCGGGGATCGCAGCACAGAGCGCTAGACGTCCGAGTGAAGTCCTGCCGTCCTCTGTGGTCAGCTGCTCTCCACGTGACAGCAGCTGAGAAATCCCCTTGGACTTGCCACTGGGCGTCCACAGACTTTGAACCCTTGAGCACGGCAGCCACGTGACCTGAGACACCCATCGTGGGTGGAGCGCAGTCTGACGCGCAGCCCGCAAGCCGGGCATGCGCAGCAGCAGCACCGTCGCCCCGTGCAGGTGGCCAGCGGTAGCTCAGGCCCAGGCGAGTCCTTCAGGCAAAGGCAAGTTGCTTGAGGATAAAGCGACCCAGGTGCCCCCGGCCCCTGCTCCTGGCTGTGCCACCTCCCTCCTTCGATCTGCTTTATGGCCTCGGCGGTTCCCTGCGATCAGCTGAGGAAGAGAAGTTTCCATCCCGGGTTTCTAGATGGTTCTGCGTGATGTCCCGGTACCACCCCAAAGCAGACACTTGCACGACAGCCCCGCTCTGTAAAAGCCCTGACAGCCAGTGGGGAGGGGAATGGCATTTTTTTCCGAAAGGAGGGATGGCCAGAGATGCCGGGCTACGTTGATATGCGGGCCACGGCTGACGGTCTGGCCGAGGGGTCAGGGGTCGGAAGGAATACAGTTGAGAAAGTGGTGAAAAGAAGTGTGGGGAAGACACCAGGATCTCAGCAGAGGAAGATCTCATTCACCAGGTGGGTAGGATGCCCTGTTTGGGGGACACGAGCCCGCCGTCTTTCTCAGCTACTCTGCGTTTGCGGCACAGGCTAGGAAGCAGAGCCGCCTCGCTCGATGGGAAAGGGCTACGCAGGGTCGCAGCAACATGTACTTCCGCCCAGCAACGTGTACTTCCGCCCGGCAACGTGTACTTCCGCCCGGGGAGGCGCCTCCGCCACTGCTGCTGCCCGGAGACCACGCCGAGTCCCGATGGGCTGCAGATGCTCCCCCCCGAGATCAGCCGATGACCGGGGGCAGACTGATGACACGGGACCGCTTCCATCACGGGAAGGGGTGGCGCTGTGTTCTCCCTGGAATAGATAGTAACTCTGCATGTGAATTTGCCTTCCCTGCCCTCAACGCTTCCGCCAAAGCGAACGTCGTGGACCTGCGGAGCGCTTCCAAAGTTGGCACAGCCACGACTCCATAGAGGTGGGTGTTGACATTGCCACCTGGCCACCTGAGCACCTCATGCCACCGAGTCGACAACAGAGAAGCGGGTCCCTGGGGCTGGGTGATGGATCCCTTGGTCAGTAGGCTGCTGCCACACATTGGGGGTAGGGAGGAGCAGGTCTGGGTTGCAGGAGACCCCTGGGCCTTTCTGATTATTCTCGTGCCCTGTGGTTACAGTGAGTGAGAAACGTTAACAACCCAACTCGGGGAGAACTTCTGATGGCCGACACTCTTCACGAGTAAGTGCTTGGACCACTCTACAAAGCAAAGAACAAGGAACAGCTGGAAGGCTCAATAAAAGCAAAGGGAACGTGGACTGGATGTTAGAAGAAGGTTATAAATACTGGCGATGACTCAGTAACCGAGTGCGGAAATGATGACTGTAATAATTATGAGTATTTCTTCCTTATTTTGCATATGTTTGTGTGTGTATTAACCAAATATTTTTGTTTTCTTTCCTTCTTCCATCTCATCATCTAGCATGAGATGTGGTAACAGTCAGCTCTCTATCTCAGTATTTAAGTCACAGGATTTAAAAGGGGGGATGTGAATGAGGCAGAAGAACATTACCCAAAGACAAAAAAAAAAAATAAAAAAGGGACTTTGTATCCTCTTCTGGGGAAAGGATTAGTGTATTTTTAATTGTGTGCAGGATAATTGTGCAATGTGTAGTAGAAAGATAGCTGTGTAATACAGAAGCATGATTTTGTAAATTTTATTGGTAATTTAGAGAGAAAGTGTCGCTTGAGGAGATGTGTACGGGTGCCAAGGTGATGAGAGGGGTACTTTGGCGAGGCTGAGCTATGTCACCCAGAATTTCGTTTCCTGTGCATTTCTGGGTAGCGTGGCCCGTAGGGTACACCCTGGGGAGAACTGGAGGGCACTTTGTAGCTCACCGATGTAGCTGCTAGGTCCGCAACTGCTCCGCCTCCCCCGGGTCCTCCTGCTGCTCTGACTCCTGGGCCAGGTGTGTGTGTTCAGCTCTGTGATGAAAGGCCTGGCCTCTGCAGGGTATTCATACCAACTTCAAAGACAAAAAGCACCGACCTAGGTTTGCTTGTCCTCGAGGGGCTCCGGCTGTACTTGTGGATTTGGCTTGTTCTTCGTCTCTCTCTTCATCTCCCCCACTTTGCATTCATCTTCCCTCCCTTGCTGCCCGCCCGCGTCTCCTCCAAGCTCCTGCATCTCATCGGGCGTGAGGACAGCCTTGCAGAGCCTGTGTGAGGCCACTTACCTCCCAGGAATCTCACTCTCTCTTCCGCTCTGTCCCAGTGGCATGGTTCCTCTGATCAACCCTGACTGGTGCGATTCCCAGGCCGTACTCTGCACCAGCGTGTGATTCAAACGCACCCACTTCCGCGGGGGTTGCAGGAGCCCAGTGCAACAAAACACACGCGAGAGATTTCCCCCTCATTCACTGAGGAAGTGCGTCCTGGCCCGCTCTCAAGTGGTGCCCAGTGCTGGGACTGGGGAGACATCAGACTCAGTCCATGATCTGAAGTTGTTTCCAGCTTAGGCCTTGTAAATGCTACACAGTTGTCAGAAGTTATTATTCTCAAAGTCCCGGAGGTCACAATCTTGTGCGAGCAGCATTTTTTCATCATTTTAGACATCAATATCCAAAAAGGTTTAATTACCCATTCATAAAACAGTTGCCCTCAATTTTAACATCTGTCATTTAGATTTTTTTGTGTGTGCCACCCTTCTCTCCCTACCAGCTGCCAGAAAGATGGAGAAGGAGGATTGATTCATGGTAATTGTTGGGCTTAATTATGTATGATTGCACCAAGGGGGTGAAATACCAATTGTTGCAGGTTGGGTTTCCCTGGAAGTATACTCTGAGCGGGGAGATTGATGTAGGAGAGATTTGTTGAGAACAAGATCAACACCTCTACAGGGGGCCAGGAGCCGGGAGGGGCCTGTGGGCCATGCTCAGTCCTCATGCAGTTGCAACAAAGGCTCAGACAGTTCTACGTGGACATTTAGAGCTACAATGGCCTCCCAGAGTTGTCCCATCCTGGGGGGCCAGGGAGGTGGCCTTTATGCCTCCGTAGTGACCAGTCATCGGATGTGGGTTGTCCCCGGAAAGGGGCTTTGGCCTTGGGCACGGAGGCCCTCATCAGCCAAAGGCAGCGTACAAGGGAGCCGGGGACTCGGCCGAGAGCTGGGGAGGGAACATGTTGGTCTCAAATAGTGTAGGCCACAGTCTACTCCTGGTGCCACTTGATTCCGCTTGCTTCGTGTGATCACTTGTGAGAGCAGCTCCTCCAGGGTTCTCTGGGCCCCTTTTCCTGGGGAGACTCACAAGAGGAACATCTAGGGATTGAACTTACCACCCCCATGGCTGCAGCTGATCCTGAGGTCACGGCTGACTCTCAGTCTCCCACCTCTGCTCTTTATTCTAGAGTGTTCTCATCCTTATGGAGCTCCTGTAATGCTCTGGGCGGCTCATGTCCCTGAGGAGCTCGAAACTGCTCCTCGTGTCTTGCTCAGGTCCTGGGTGAGGCATTTGCTCACTTATGATCACACTGGGCAGAAGTATACCAAGGAGAGCCCCAGGAAATAGCCCTAGAGCCAAATGTGTTCCTTCCTGTCACCATAATGTAACGGAAACCCTACCTCCTCCTGACGGTCAGGGTTGGTTTCTCCCGCCAGGACGGTGACCTGTTGCCTTGTCTACTGGTCTCCTGAAATGCCTGGGCAGCAATTGAGCTTAAAGTTAATGAGGAAAATGTGGAAGGAGGACCTCAGCAAATCCTGGCAATGATAAAATTAGACAAATTGTCAGAAACAACTATTTCAGACCTCGGGAAATTAACCAAAGGCAGATAACAAATTGAAAGACATTTATTCAATAAAAACTACTGAACCTTGGTTGACAGTGACAAGGTCTGTGCCATTCCAACATGGGGCTGCTCTCATCCGCCTCTCCCAGAACCCTGTGGTGTGGCGGCCGTGAGGCCCAGGAGTCTTGTCGCTGCTGGAGGGGCTGATCTAATTTCGACCTCTGGAGAAGAGCACCATGTCCAGGAACACTGTCAAAAGCGATGGCATCTCTGTAGCAAACAATCAAGGAAGGCCAAGATCACAGCTACCCAAGTCTGTGGCACTGATTTGAGAAAGTGGAAACCAGCCAAAAATTTAAAAGGGAGAGCTGAGGAATGAGGTAGCTGTAGGGGGGTTGATAAGCCACATGTTCCTGGGGATCGGGAAGGCTGTGCACGTGCACAGGGCTGTGTGCACGCTCGGGAGAGATGGGAGAGGGCCCTGTTTCCTGTGTGGCCCTGGCTGGCCGTGAGGCCCCGCACAAGCAGAAAGCGAAAGCGGGTACAGGCTTGCGTGCTGCCTGGGCTTTGGCTGTGTGCCCCGGCATGCCCCGGAGTGGAACCCTAACTGGCTCAAGGTGTTGACGCAAAGTCTCTGATCAACCATTGGCTGACTACTAAACTATGCTTACTCAGATTATCCTTAATCTATAGAAAGCTAGGTTTAAAAATGAAGGCAAGAATTAAAAAAAAAAAAAAAGCACAGATTTTAGTGTTTGCACACTGGAGGGGAGACGGACTGTAAATAATTCATCTAGACAAGTCACTAAACAAGTAAATGCAGCAACAACCCCTGGGGGAGGCAAGTCAGAATCCAGATTTACCATAATATATTTATCCAGAATGTCCAGTTTCAAAAAAAAAAAAAAAATTGTGAATCATATGAAGTAACAGAAAAACATGGCCATACACAGAAAAGAAGCAGTTAACAGAAGCCATCTCTGTGGGATCCCAGAAGTGGGGACTTGGTAGACAATGACACGAATGGGCTACCATAAATGTGTTCTAGCCCGGCATGCTGGCTTGCACCTGTCGTCCCAGCTGCTTAGGAGGCTGAGGCAGGAGGCTCGCTTCAGCCCAGTAGCCAGAGGCCTCAGTGAGCTATCATTGCATCTGTGAATAGCCACTGCACTCCAGCCGGGGCAGTGCAGTGAGACTCATCTCTATTTTTTAAAAAATCTTGTCAAAGATCTAGAGAAAACTATGTTTAAACAATTAAGGCTAGTGTGACAACAATATCTCACCAAATAGAGAATGTCAACAAAAAGATACAAAGTATGGCCGGGTGTGGTGGCTCACGCCTGTAATCCTAGCACTCTGGGAGGCCAAGGTGGGTGGATTGTTTGAGCTCAGGAGTTCGAAACCAGCCTGAGCAAGAGCGAGACCCCCTCTCTACTAAAATAGAAAGAAATTAATCGGACAACTAAAAATATATAGAAAAAATTAGCTAGGCATGGTGGCGCATGCCTGTAGTCCCAGCTACTCGGGAGGCTGAGGCAGGAGGATTGCTTGAGCCCAGGAGTTTGAGGTTGCTGTGAGCTAGGCTGACGCCACGGCACTCACTCTAGCCAGGGCAACAGAGTGAGACTCTGTCTCAAAAAAAAAAAAAAAAAAGATACAAAGTATAAAAAAGAACTATATAGACATTCTGGAATTGAAAAGTATAATAACTCAAATGAAAATTCACAAGAGGGGCTCAGCAGCAGGTTTGAGTTGAAAAAAGAAAGACTCAGCAAACTTGAGATAAGGCCATAGAAACTATCTAGTCTAAAGGACAAAAAGAATGAAATAAAATGAATAGAGACTCTCAGAGATCTGTGGGACACCGTCAAGTAAAAGGGGCAAATTTTTTAAAGAATAATAGCTAAAAGTCTCCCAAATTTGATTAAGACCATCAATCTGCATATACAATAAGCTAAAGAAACTCCATGTGGAATGTCTTAGTCCATTTGGGCTGCTTTAACAAAACACTATAAACCGGGTAGCTTATAAACAACGAATTTATTGCTTACAGTTGTAGAGACTGAGAAGTCCAAGAATAAATTGCCAGCCGATTCAGGGTCTTGCGAGGACCTGCTTTCTGGTTCATAGAGGGTGACTTCTTGCTGTGTCCTGACCTGGTAGAAGTGGCAAAAGAGCTCCCTTGGACCTGTTTTATAAGGGTACTGATCCCATTCACAAGGGCTCTGCCCTCATGACCTCTGTATCTCCTAATACCCGAAGGCCCCACCTCCTAATACCATCAGCTTGGGGGTCAGGATTTCAACATGTGAATCTGGGGAGAGGACACAAATATTTAGATCATAGCATCGGATAAACTCAAAGAAACCCACACCTAGACACACCATAGTTAGAGACTATGACTGTAACACATGGCATCAAAGACAAAGTCTTAAAGGCAACAACAATAAAATGACTCATCATGTATAAGTGAACCACAATCAGATTACAGCTAATTCGTCTTCAAAAAAATGCAGGCCAGAGGCAGTAGGATAACATATTCAAACTCTAAAAGAATAAACCAATCAATCAAGAATTCTATAGCCTGCAAAATTATCCTTCAAACTTAAAGGCAAAATAGTGACATTCCCAGATAAGTAAAAACTGAAAGAATTCATTGTTAGTAGACTTGCCTTACAAAAAACACTAAAGGAAATTCCTCAGGCCAAAAAGAAATGACACCATGTGGTCACTTGAGTCTGTATGAAGAATAAAGGGCACACGTGGAGGTTATTATGTAATGTAAAAGATATTGTAAATATATTTCTACTCTTAATTAATGTAAAACACAACTGCATAAAACATTAATTATAAAGCTTATTGTTAGGCTTATAACATACCAGGATGTAATTATATGAAAATATTAGCACAAAGAAGCAGGAAAGGGAGATGTATTGAAGCAAAAATTCTGTATCCTATTGCAGTTAAGTTAGTATTAATCCAAAATAGGTTATTTTAAATTAAGATGCATGCTGTAGTCCCTAGAATACCTACTAGGAAAGTAATTTTATAAATATAGCAAAAAAGAAAAGGAATTAAAATGGTATACTAAAAAATATCTATTTAACACAAAAAATGCAGTAACAGGAATAGAGAAACAAAAAAGACATGAAAAATATAGAAAACAAATAGCGAACTGTCAGGCATAAATTAGTAATTACATTAAATAGAAATAAACATTCAAATCAAAAGGTAGAGATTGAGTGGCAGACTGTACACGAAAACAGGATCCAACCATATGCTGTTTAAAAGAAACACTTAAGATTCAAAAACACAAATAGGTTTAAAGCAAAAGAATAGAAAAGATATACTAAGAAAACAGTAACTATAAGAGAACTGGCATGGCTATATTAATATCAGAAAAATAGACCTTTAAGACAAATATAGCCGGGCGTGGTGGCTCATTCCTGTAATCCTAGCACTCTGGGAGGCTGAGGCGGGTGGATTGTTTGAGTTCAGGAGTTCGAGACCAGCCTGAGCAAGAGTGAGAACCCATTTCTACTAAAAATAGAAAGAAATTAATCGGACAACTAAAAATATATAGAAAAAAATTAGCCGAGCATGGTGGCGCATGCCTGTAGTCCCAGCTACTCGGGAGGCTGAGGCAGTAGGATTGCTTGAGCCCAGGAGTTTGAGGTTGCTGTGAGCTAGGCTGACGCCACGGCACTCACTCTAGCCCGGGCAAAAGAGTGAGACTCTGTCTCAAAAAAAAAAAAAAAGACAAATATAAAAGTTACTGAAGAAAAACAGGGTTTTTAGTTTGATATAATCTTATTTATTTTTGCTTTTGTTGTCTGTGTTTTTGAGGTCTTATTTATAAAATCTTTTCCCAGACCAATGTCCTGAAGTGTTTCCCCTGTTTTCTTCCAGTAGTTTTATGGTTTCAGATCTTACTTACACTGAGGTCTTTGATCCATTTTGAGTTGACTTTTGTAGAGGGTGAGGGTAGGATTCTACCTTCATTCTTCTGAACATCCAGTTTTCCCAGCACCATTTATTGAAGAGACTGTTCTTTCCCCCAATGAGTGTTCTTGGTGCCTCTGTTGAAAATCAGTTGGTTGTGGGTATATAGATTAATGTCTGGATTCTCTATTCTGTTCTATTGATCTATGTGTCTGTTTTTATGCCAATACCATATTGTTTTGGTTATTACAGCTTTGTAATATATTTTGATGTCTGGTAGTGTGATGCCTACAGCTTTATTCTTTTTGCTCAGGATTGCTTTGGCCATTTGGGGTATTTTGTGATTTCATATAAATTTTAAGCTTTTTTTTTTTTTCTATTTGTGTGGAGAATATCGTTGGTAACTTGATGGGGATTGCATTGCTTCTGCAGATTGCTTTGGATAATATGGTCATTTTAACATTAATTCTTCCAATCCATGAGGATGGGATGTCTTTCCATTTGTTTGTATCCTCTTCAATTTCTTTCATCAGTGTTTTCTATAATAGTTTTCCTTGTAGAGGTCTTTCACTTCCTTGGTTAAATTTCTTCCTAGGTATTTTAAATTTTTGTAGCTATTGTCAATAGGATTGCCGAAGCTTCTGCACAGCATAGGAAATAATCAACAGAGTAAAGAGACAACCTACAGAATGGGAGAAAATATTAATATTTGCAAACTATGCATCTGATGAGGGATTAATATCTGGAACATACAAGGAGCTCAAACATCTCAATGGAAAAAAATCTGATTGAAAAATGGGAAAATGACTGAACAGACCTTTCTCAAAAGAAAACATACAAATGGCCAACAAATATATGAAAAAATGCTCCACGTCACTAATCATCAGGGAAATGAAAATCAAAACCACAATGAGGTGTCATCTCATCCCAGTAGGATGGCTGTTGTCAAAAGGATGAAAAATAACAAATGCTGGTGAGGATGAAGAGAAAAGTGAACCCTTATACGCTGTTGATGGGAGTGTAAACTGGTACAGCCACTATGGAGAACACTATGGAGGTTCCTAAAGAAATTAAAAATAGCACTACCATATAATCCAGCAATCCCACTGCTGGGCATTATCCCAAAGGAAAAGAGGTTAGTATGCCCTAGAGACTCCTGCACCCCGTGTTTATTGCAGCGCTATTCACAGTAGCTGAAATGTGGAATCAACATAGGTGTCCAACGACACATGGATGGATAAAGAAAATGTGGTGTATGTACGCTGTGGAGTACTATTCAGCCGTAAAAAGAATGACATCCCGTCATTCAAGGCAACGTGGATGGACCCGGAGGATATGATGTTAAGTGGAATGAGCCAGAAACAGGAAGTTAAACTCTGGATGTTCTCACTCATATGCGGAAGCTAAAAACAGTTGACCTCATAGAAGTAAAAGGTAGAACAGAGGCTATTAGAGGCTGAGAAGAAAAGAGGGAAGGGAGGGTTAGGGAGAAATTTATTAAAGGATACAAAACTACAGCTAGATAGGAGGACTAAGTTCTAGCGTCATATATCACTGTAGGATGACTATAGTTAACAATAATACATATACTATATAGCTTCATATAGCTAGAAGGAGGATATTGAATGTTTCCAACACAAAGAAATGGTTACTATTCAAGACGATGGATATGCTAATGACCCTGATCTGATCACCATACAGTAAATGTATCACAACATCACTATATACTCCATAAGTAGGTACAATTATGATATGTCAATTTAAAAAGAAAAGAAAAGAAAATGGTGGGGCCAGTGGCTCACGCCTATAATCCCAGCACTTTGGAAGGCTGAGGCATGAAGATCACTTGAGGCCAGGAGTTTTTTTTTTTTTTCTTTTTTTGAGACAGAGTCTTACTGTGTTGTCCGGGCTAGAGTGCTGTGGCATCAGCCTAGCTCACAGCAACCTCAAACTCCTGGGCTCAAGCGATAGTCCCAGGTAGCTGGGACTACAGGCATGTGCCACCATGCCTGACTAATTTTTTATATATACATTTGTAGTTGTCCAGCTAATTTCTTTCTATTTTTTTAGTAGAGATGAGGTCTCGTTCTTGCTAACGCTGGTCTCAAACTCCTGAGCTCAAACAATATGCCCATCTCGGCCTCCCAGAGTGCTAGGATTACAGGTGTGAGCCACCATGCCCGGCCGAGGCCAGGAGTTTGACAGGCCCTGTCTCTACAAAAAATAAAATAGCCAGGTGTGGTGGTACACAACTGTAGTCCCAGTTACTCGGGAGGCTGAGGTAGGAGCATCGCTTGAGCCCAGGAGTTTGCGGCTGCAGCTAGCTAGGATGATACCACAGCACTCCAGCTCAGGAAACAGAGCAAAACTCTGACTCACAAAAAAAAAAAAGAAAAAGAAAAAGACAGAAGGGACATTTTGTAATGATAAAAGGATCAATTAATCAAGAGGACATAAAAATCCTAAACTTTATAACAGTTTCAGAATATATGAAATGAAAAATGATGTAAGTACAAAGATATACATAACTTCCCCTGTACAGTAGAAGATTTCAAAACCTCCTTGCTGTGGTCTAAATGTGCCCCCTCCTCCAAATTTATATGTTCAAACTTGATCGTTACTGTGACAGCGTTAATAGGCGGGGCCTGTTGGAGGTGATTAAGTCCCGAGGGTGGCTCATGCATGGCATTAATGACCTTGTAAAAGAGGTGCGAGGGAGCTCTTCACCCCTTTCTCCCTGTGAGGACACCTTGAGAAGATGCCGTCTACGGAACAGGCCCTCATCAGACTCGGCGTCTGCTGGCACTGTGAACTTGGACTCTCCAGCTCCCGAATTGTGAAAAATAAATTTGTATGGTTTATAAATTATCCAGTCTAAGGTATTTTGTTATAGCATCAGTAATGAACTAAGATACCCCTTTTCAATAATTAATAGGACAAGTATATAAAAAATCAGCAAACATGTAGAAGGCTTGAACCACACTGTCAATCCACCCAACCTAACTGATATCTACAGAACATTCTACCCAAGGGCAGTGGAATACACATTCTTTTCAAGTGTACACAATATATTCTCTAGGATAGACCAGGCCATAAAATATGTCTTAGTAATTTAAAAAAATTGAAATCATAGAAAGTATGTTCTTCCATCACAACACAATTAAAGTCGAAAGCAACAACAGAAAGAAATTTGGGAAATCCAAACTATTTTGAACTCGATGAGAACAGAAACACAACATATCAAAATTTACTGGATACGGATAAGGAATTGCTTACAGAAGAATACATAGCCTATGTTGGGAAACAAGAAAGATCTCAAATCAGCAATCTGGTCTTACACCTAAAGAATCTAGAAAAAGAAGAATAAACTAGACCCCAGACAAGCAGAATGAAGGAGATAAAGATGAGAGTAGAATCAAGGTTGCGGAAAACAGATAAACAATAGAGAAAATCAATGAAATCAAAAGTTGGTTTTGGTTTTTTTGAAAAGATCAAAAAAATAGAAAAACTTTTTTAGCTAGTTTGATCAAGAAAAATGGGAGAATGAGCAGATCACTAAAATCCTTAATGAGAGAGACACAACCTCTGACCCTGCAGAATTTTAAAAAGATTATAAGACAAACACTGTGAACAACTGTATCCCAACAAATTAGGCAACTGAGGAAATGGATAAATTTCTAGACAAACACGAATCAGCCAAATGCGCTCTAGATAAAATAGAAAATCTGAATCCACTTGAAACAAGAAAAGGTGATTGGAAGTGAAAAGTCTTCCCACAAAGCAAAGCCTGGGTCCGGATAGCTTCACTGTGAATTCTATCAAATGTTTAAAAAAGAAACAATACCAATATTCCATAAGCTCTTTCAGAAAGTAAATGAGGAAGGGACATTTATCAACTCATTCTTTGAAGCTTGTTATTACCCTGGTCCCAATGCTAGACAAAGACATCATAAGAAAATAATATTACAGACCAATATCCCTCATGAATATAGATGAAAAAATCCTCAATGAAATATTATCAAAGTGAATTCAGCAATATATAAAAAGGATTACATATCATGACCAAGTGAAATTTGTTCCCAAAAATGTAAGCCTGGATTAACATCCAAAAATCAATTAATGTAATGCACTGCATTAATACAGTAGGGAACAAAACCTACATGTTCATCTCCATAGACACAGAAAAAATATTGAACAAAATTCAACTTGTATTCATGATTAAAAAAAAACTCTCGACAAACCTGGAATGGATGGGAACTTCATCAACCTGATAGTGAGAGGCTACAAAATATCCTACACTTAATGTCATGCTTAATAGTGAAAGACTGAGTGCTTTCTCCGTAAGATCAGGAACAAGGCAAAGATTTTCACTCTTGCCACTTCTATTCAGCCTTGCATTGGAGGTTTTGGACAGCGCAATCAGATATAATAAATGAAGACATTCAGATTCGAAAGGAGGAAGTACTAATAAAACTGTCTTTATCCAGATGACATGATCCTGAATGTAGAAAATCCTAAGGAATCCACAAAAATACTGTTATAATTAATAAACAAATTCAGCAAGGATATAAGATCTATATACAAAAATCAATTGCATTTTTGTATACTAGCAATGGACTACCTGAACATAAAATTAAGAAAACAATTCCATTCAACAGCTTCAAAAAGAATAAGATACTTAGAAATAAATTTATTAAAAGAAATGCAAGACGTGTACATGAAAAACTATAAAACATTGCTGAGGGAAATTAAAGAACATCTAAAT
This sequence comes from Propithecus coquereli, assembly GCF_000956105.1. Classification (NCBI taxonomy): domain Eukaryota; kingdom Metazoa; phylum Chordata; class Mammalia; order Primates; family Indriidae; genus Propithecus; species Propithecus coquereli. Next base: position 3,706,951 of record NW_012148130.1, on the reverse strand, counting down.
AAATGGAGACATTTCATATTCACGGATTAGAAGAATCAATATTGTCGAGATGGCAATTCTCCCCAAATTGATCTATATAGTCAACACAGTCCCTATCAAAATCCCAGCAGGCTTTTTCACAGAAATTGACAAGCTGATCTTAAAATTTATATGGAAATGAAAAGACCCAGAATAGCAAAAACAATTTTGAAAAAGAACAAAATGGGAGGACTTCCATTTCCCAATTCCAAAACCTACTTTATAGCTTCAGTGATCCAGGCAGCATTACGCCGGTGTTACAAGGGACATACTGCATAGATCAATGACACAGAATGGAGAGGCCAGCGATAAGCCCCTTACGTTTATGGCCAATTGATTTTTGATAAAGGTGCCGGGGCTGTTGAATGAGGAAAGGCTAGGATTTTCTACGAAGGGTGCCTGGACAGCTGAATATTCACACGTGGGAATGTGAACTTAGGTCTTTTCTTCACGCTACACACAAAAATTAACTCGAAAGGGACTGTCAACCTAAGGATGAATGCTAAAGCTACAAAACCTTCAGAGGAACACACAGCCACACATCTTTGTAACCTCGAGTTAGACAAAGCTTTCTCCCAGCTTCAACATCAAAAGCACAATGTATAAAGGAAAAATTGATAAATTGGGCTTCATCAGAATTTTTAAATGTTTGCAATTTCAAAAGGCACCATTAGGAAAATGAAACGACAAGCCATGGACTGAGAAATATTTGCAAATCATGTATCTGATAACGGACTTGTATACAGAATATACAGAGAACTCAACGAGAAGACAAACATCCAATTAAAAAATGGGCAAAAAATCGTAAGAGACATTTCGCCAAAGGAGATAAACAAATGACTAATAAGCACTTGAAGAGATGCTCAACACCATTAGTCATCAGGGAAATGCAAATTAAAACCACGATGAGATACCACTTCATATGCACCGGAATCGCTGTAATTAACTAGATGGACAATAACAAATGTGAGGCGGGATGTGGAGGAATGGGCGTCCTCACACCTGGCTAGCGGAAATGTAACATGGTCCAGCTACTTTGGAAAACGGTTTGGCATTTTCATAAAAAGCTAAACATACATTTACTAAATGACCCAACAATTTCTCTCTTAGGTATATACCCAAGGGAAATGAAAACATAAGTCCACAGAAAACTTGTATGTAAATGTTCACAGCAGCCTAATTTCTCACAGCCATAATGTAGCTACAAGCCCAATGTCCATGAACTAGGGAGTGGATAAACAAAAGTGGCATATCCCTCCAACAGGGTGATTTCCATTCATCAACAGAAAGGAACGCGGTACTGACGCTGCAACACGGCTGACCCTCAAACACAGTATAACAAGTAAAGGAAGCCACAAACAGAACACCACATAGCGTATGGCTCAATTTATATGAAATGTCCAGAAAAGGCAAATATAGTGAGACAGACAGTAGATCGGCTGCCTGGGCTGGGGGTTGGAACAGCGATTGAGTATAAATGAGGATGAAGCATCTTAATGAGATGATAGAATTATTCTAAAACTGGATTATGATAATGGCTGTAAAACTCAACAAATTTATTGAAAATCATTGATTTATATGCTTAAAATGGATGAACTTTTATGATGCAATGAAGCTGTTCAAGTTTAATGAGACTCTGAATCCCCTGGCAGAAGGGATCCCCACTTTGAGAACCAGGAGCTCCATGATGACAGGGTGCCCAGTTGCAGGAGCAGGAATCACAGATTTTCCAAATGGATTCCAGGAGTGAGGATACGCAGGGCCATTCCTGCTTCTGCTCCTTGCTTCCTGGACCCATGTATTTTACCCACTAGGTGCAGACCACCATGGTCATCAGTTTAGGATGTGTGTGTTCTGGAGGATGCATCCCGTCCTTACAAGGCATCTCCAAGCTGACATCTTAGCTGTGCCCTGGGCATGGCACACTTCACCACCTATCAGTCCAGTAGCTTTTGGATGGTGTGATCTGTGATAGGATCCATGTATCCCATGCTTGTGGTGTGACCTGTGATGGGGTCAGTGTATCCTGTGCTTATGGTGTGATCTGTGATAGGGTCCGTGTATCCCATGCTTATGGTGTGATCTGTGATAGGGTCTGTGTATCCCATGCTTATGGTGTGATCTGTGATAGGGTCTGTGTATCCCGTGCTTATGGTGTGATCTGTGATAGGGTCCGTGTATCCCATTCTTATGGTGTGATCTGTGATAGGGTCAGTGTATTCCGTGCATATGTGCACTCTGCCATAAGCACGGGATACACATCACTTTGCTGAGGTTTTATGTGGGATTCCATGTGGGTGGATCAAACACTCGGTAAATCTTGAGATTGGGTGAGGCAGACAGCGGGTGGGGGTGAGGTGGGAGCAGGCTAAGGCTGTGTGACCAGGAAAAGCAAACCTCTTCCTGGATGTGATGATTAATTTCATGTGTCCACTTGAGTGAAATGAACATTTAAATTGGTGAAGCTCGGGTCAAGCAGACTGCCCTCCATGGTGTGGGTGGGCCTCAACTAATCAGTCGAAAACCTGCAAAGAACAAAAGCAGTGACCTCGCTGAATGGCAGGGCACTCTCCAGCAGAATGCCTTTGGGCCTGTCTCACCATCAGCCCTCCTGGGGCTCCGAGCTACTGGCCCATACTGCAGATTTCAACTTGTCAGCCTCCATAATCATGTGAGCAAATTCCTCATGCTAAAGTCTCTTTCTATGCACAGTTGGCCTTTGAGCAACATGGGGGTTAGGGGGATAGGCCCCTGCGTAGTTAAAAACCCACATATAGCTTTTGACTCCCGAAAACTACCAATAGCCTACTGTTAATCGGCAGCCTTACCAATGACATAAACAATTAAAATATATGTTGTATGTTATATGTATTACATACTGTATTCTTACAAGCAAGTAAGCTAGAGAACAGAAAATGTTATTAAGAAAATCATATGTGGCCGGGCGCGGTGGCTCACGCCTGTAATCCTAGCTCTCTGGGAGGCCGAGGCGGGCGGATTGTTTGAGCTCAGGAGTTCGAAACCAGCCTGAGCAAGAGCGAGACCCCGTCTCTACTAAAATTAGAAAGAAATTAATTGGACAACTAAAAATATATAGAAAAAATTAACTGGGCATGGTGGCGCATGCCTGTAGTCCCAGCTACTGGGAGGCTGAGGCAGGAGGATCGCTTGAGCCCAGGAGTTTGAGGTTGCTGTGAGCTAGGATGACGCCATGGCACTCACTCTAGCCCGGGCAAAAGAGTGAGACTCTGTCTCAAAAAAAAAAAAAAAAAAAAAAAATCATATGGAAGAGAAAATGTATTTACTACTCCGTGAGTGGAAGTGGACCATCGTCAAGGTCGTCGTCCTCAGCATCTCCATGTGGAGTAGGCTGAGGAGGAGGAGAAAGAGGAGGGATTGGTCTTGTTGTCTCAGGGGAGGCAGAGGTGGAAGAGTCTGTGTGTAAGTGGCCCTGGGCAGTTCTCACCTGTGTTGTTCGGGGTCAGCTGTATATACTCACCCTATTGGCTCTGCTTCTCTGGGGAGCTCTGACTAATGTCCTGGACACGTGTCTATTTTAGTTGCCACGTATGGCTGCCTTTTCCAGGGTGGACGGGTCCAGTGGGGTCAACTGGCCAGCACGTGGCTGGTGGATGTCCTCAAAGGATATGGTACCAGGAGCTCAGTGTTGCTCCCTGCTGCTGGCAGACTGCACATCCAGCCTCAGCAGTTCCTGAGGCCACACCAGCCGTGGTCGGTGGGAGGCCATGCTGCTGAGCCTGTGGCTGCCCAGTCATGGGCCTTGCCCATGCTGTGGGGACTGATGACAGAGGCTGGCTGACATCAGCTGGCCAAGTCACTTGTCTACTAAGGTATGCATTGCCTCTTCCACCCTAGGTGCTCTTAGGTGGTTGTTTGTGTGGAACACAAAGCTCTTCCTACCCGATGCCCTCTCTGAACGCTGCTCATTCCCCCTTCCTCGGACCTCCTCCTCCCTGATCTGCCAGTCTTTCTACTTCTAGGTCCCCGAGAAGCCAGTCAAACTATTAGCCACTGCTCAACAATCCCCAAAAATCCCATCCCTGAGCCACACGCTCTGCATACACCGTGGCTGACGGGGGGCACGCCGCGCCGATGCTTTAGTGAACAGAACGTGGTTAGGTCGTAAAAGGCTGTGTTGTCTTCCACCTGGCTCACCCCTGGGACACTGGCTTTGGAGCCCGGAGCCATCATGCAGGAAATCCAGCTGCCTGGAAGCTTCCTTGCTGGACAGACCACATGGAGAGGCCACATAATGACAGAAGCCCAAGGAGCACCAGCCGTCCAGCTCCCCAGTGTTTGCCTCCCCAGCCCAGGTGCCAGACATGCCAGTGGAGTGAGCTTCTGGATGATTCCTTCCCAGCCCTGATCTCGATGTATTGCATCTGCCTACACACAGCTCTGTCATACTTATAATTAAGTCCTAGGCCAGATTCTCAGCTTTTTCTGCCTTCCAGCTGCAGGAGATGAGAGTCTCTAATTTATAGAATGCTGAGGAGACCCTCTTGTTATCTTAATTAGCCTTTAATTGGTGATTAACCACCCTCAGCCTTTGATTGTCTTCCTCCAATGCTGCAGTTTCCCCCAGCAACAGCCGTCCAGCTCCGCAGCCATGTGATGTCTGTTTCCCTGTTCTTCTCAAATACCTGACCCACTGCAAGCTCCGGTGCATTCCTTCCCATGGGTCTTAATTGCTCCTCCACCCCATGCCAGCGACTGTCAAGGCTCCCTACCGCCGGTGATAGAGTCCTCATTGCCAGCCATCTGGTGGCTGAGCCAGCTCCAAAATCCCATTTCAGAGATTCCTGGACCACTCCTGGTACCATCTGTTGAAGGTTGGGCTCTCTGGCATTTGGTCTCTGAGATGAAATTTGCAGGCAGGAAGGCAAGAATCCTTGGGGCCAACCCCTTGGGATAGGGGCTGACAGAGGTGGGATATAGCAGAAGAAGCTGAGCTGCCTTGCAGCTACCACAGAGGCCTTGGCCAGTCCCATCGGGGGCTCTGGACCTGGAATGGCCCATCAGGGTGGACCCACACTGGGGAGAGGGTGCCAAGACTTTGAACCCCCAGACTTAGTGGTCATTATACGTGGGCTGCTCCTGGTTTGGATGAGGGCAAACCCCAGAGGAGACTCAGCTGAGAGCCATAAGCTGACAGCATGCTCGGCAGCTGGGAAAGAAGCGCCTCCATCGTGGGATGGCGAGAGTGAACCCGGGCAGCGCGCCCATGTCCACTACATCAGTGCACGCTCTCCCTGCACATCTGATACTGGGTTAAAGCCCAGGCTTGGACTCTGGGATAGAGACATAAGATACATTTGGGTACCTTCCTGGAAATCCTACAAGAAACAGTCATGAGCTTTTTCCGAAAGATTGAAGTTTGCAGTAGAAAAAGTGGTGGCTGTTTTAACGCTTGGAAAAATACAGGTCTCCAAAGCCGCATACTCAGGTGTACCGAAGCCGAAAGAAACAAGGGTGTTCTTCTTAAAAATAGCCCCGTATACATTGCATTTATTAAACTCTGTATTCATTTATTTGTTCATTAGCAAACACTTGTAAGTATCTACCACGTGCCAGACACTGTACTAGGAGTTGAAAATATGCTCCTTGGGGCGTTGTTTTGACGATCCAACATTCTTGCTTTGGAGAACCACTCAGTGAGGTCTTGGCGGGGCTGTCAACCACAGTTCTCCCCTCCCGCTCCACCCGGCCAACCACAGAACACAACCCCACAGAAACGGCTCAAGTGGTGGGCCCACGTCCTAAGCTGGGCCGATCCGTGCCCATGTGTTGATACATGAATGCAGGGAGATCCTTTCCATTGGAGCTGTTAACCTGGTATAATATCAGCATAGAGTTCCTAGAGGAAGCATCTAGAGTAGGAGGGAAAATGAGGGAGACCAAAAGGGAAGCAGAGATAAGAAGGGAGGAGAGAGGGGATGAAGAGAGAGAAGAAGAAGAAAAAGGAGAAAAGAGAAAGTGTTTGAGCCCCTTTATTTCACAAATCTAAATTCTTCAATTCTCCTTCTACATTGAGCTGGTTTCAGTTGTGTTTCTGTTGCTCACAATCCAAAGGATCCTAACTGGAGTTTCGCACTAAGATCTGCAAGGCACGCAGAGCTTACCGAGAACTCTTACCGAGAACTCTCAGGCACCTGACTCACCCTGTGGGGCAAAGGGACTCTAGTACATTTGTCTTCTTTTACAGATGAGGACACAGGCTTTATGAGTTTAAGTGAGACTTTTTAAAATGTGGTGGATGAGAAAGTGTGTTGTAAACTGAAAAGCACTGTTCATGTGGGACTTTTTGTTGCTATTAATGGTGAATCACCAATGTCGTTTGCAAAACTGGGCACCTCACTCAAGATGCCCTCTGTGCCCTTGAGTCCGTAGGAGCACGGCCTTGGGTGCTCCTCAAAGGCAGTGGTGGGGCTTTCCATGCTCCAGAGTCCGGGGGCCCAGTGCGGGGATAGCACAGAGCAGGCGCCCATCACAATCTTTCGGCCCCACCCCAGTGCTTGGGAGGCCAGGCCCTGCCTGGGGAGCCTGCTGGTTGGTAGTGGTCACCAGATGGGCAGAGGCAGGAGCGGGGAGGAGGATGCTGCGTGCTGGGGTGTCAGCTGGGATACCGGGTCTGGATCCAGGGCTGCCACGGATACTCCACGTGACTGTGAGCCTGTCCCTTCTCTGTCCTGGGCCTTCCTTCTTCCCCCTATAAAATGAGAGGGTGTAGCCAACGATGCGGCTTCTGTCGGGGCCCCCGTGGCTCTCACTACTTGCACGGACACTGACTAGATGGCTCCCAGCTCTGCTGGACGCACGTCCTGGCTGTCGTGGGGTGTGGTGCAGGCTGGGCGTGCTGGGCGTGGATGCTCCCAGGACAGCCCTACTTGCTCCTCCAGTGGGACACCTCGAGGGCGCAGGCCATGCTGGCTCCCCGTCCCAGCGGGATCGAGACCCTGCTGCCCTGTTGCCATTCATTACTTTCCCTGTACCGGCTGCCCCCTTACCAGACTCGGGCCCCTACTCCCCTCCAGTGCCTCCTGTAATCGCTGCCTGAACAAGCCAGCGGTGCTTGCACCGTTGCTCGAGGCAGAGCGGCCAGCTCCCACGTCTCTAGGTTTGTGACGGCCAGGCTAGCTGGTGGAGGCACCCAATCCAACGGCTCGTGCGCAGAGCAGCGCAGGGACGGCCAGACCAAGGTGTCTCTTTCCAATCTTCTTTGCTCTTTCTGGCTTTGTTCTCAGAGCCTCGCTACTTCTTGTCCCTGAGCAGCTCTGGGCTCACATCTTTCAGCTTCAAGTTCCCACGACAGAGTGTCTGTGTCCTGGGGATAATAACAAAGTCATGGCGGCGATGGTGGTTGGCTTGCCCTGGGTTCTCGAAGGTTGATTAGGGGCTGGGGGGAGCCGTTCTCTGGCCAGCTGGGCCCTCCGGCTGGGGATGCGGTTCTGCTGCTGCGACCCCGAGGACTCAGTGTTGGGGGTTGGTCTCCCTAGAGGGAATGGAAGCGCTGCCTGCGAACGCAGAGGCCGGGGGCTGAGCGCGAGAGCCAGCCATGCCCGCACGCCCGCTCCCGCGCGCCCCCACTGACTGCTTCGCTCCGCAAACATTTACCCAGCGCCCGCGGACGGCGGGAGGTAGGGACACCAAACACACACAATCTAGCTGAAGGCCATGTCTCTCTGGGGCAGACGTGGCGGAGCAGGACAAACACGGCCTTTGGCGCTCCGCCACGTCCTGCGCGTAAGCTCTCTGGGCCTCAGTTCTCCTAACTGTCAAATGGGGCAGTGACAGAAAAAGGGTAAAGTTCTTAATTCTGTGCCTAGGCCGACTGCAGCTGGTGCTCAGCCCTTCGTTCTTCCCTTCGAGGGTTTTTTTTTTCTTCTTTTTTGAAAAGAACAGAGGCAGAGAGTAAGTGAGATTTCCAAATGAGTTCCTTGTGGGGCCCGCGGCTCCTCTTGGGGACTCGCGAAGGCTCCCTGCCCGTCAGCACGGCCGCGTCCGTCATGCTCGGTGCCGTCTTCCTCCTTTGACAGGGCTGCTGGCAGCCGGCGCTAATGAAGCTCCCGCAGCGAGCTCAAGTGCGGGGGACAGGCCTCTCGGCCCCACTCACTGAGTTTTTCTCCCTGTTGAAAATAACAAGCCCAGAGACGCTCTGTTCTCGTCAGAAGAAAATGAGACAGTCTTTACCTCCACACTTTTAAAAATGCCCAGGGTACTCCTGTCCAGACACCCTTGAGTAAAAGGGAAAAAAAGAAATTAGTGAAATGTGAAATAATTTGAAAAAATTAGACCTAGTTTGTCCAAGATTAAGGATAGCTCTTAATTAAGTGGCCTGATCTTTCTTGCTGGGGGAAGAAAAAATCATTTTAGCCCTTAATTTTCTTAGCATCCCTGTAAGGACGTGTGTGCAAAGGCTTCTGGGGGCGTTTATTAGGTTGTTTTGTTTTAATCACCCATGACTGGGCTTGCAAGGAGACGTTGCAGACGTTTCACTGAATTCTCAATCAGCCACTGTAAAAGCTCACCCAGAACCTTCTCCGGAAGTCCGCGGGGAGGAAATTTCCATTCCTTTTGGTGCCTTTGTGTACACTAAGCCCAGGTAGCCCCAGAGAGGGGGCCTGGGACCTCTGCTGGTTTGCTGACTGGGTCTCACTGGGGGGCCCAGGTCCCTCAGAGACCCCCTTAGCTCCCTGCATAGTGTATTTGCTTCCTAGCTCCAGGAGAAAGCCCAGAGAGGGCAGGAAGGGCTCAGGAGGGGGCTGAGAGCAGAAAGAGGGGAAGAATATTCCAGAACTTCCCAAGAAAGGAACAGGAGGCTCTGCGTGGATTTGGGGTTGGGGCAGGCATCTCTGAGGAGTGGCGTGTTGGCGGACACCGAGGATGGCAGGAGGGGGCAAGACCAGGAGCTGGAGAGGAGTAGCCTGGGGGAAGCATCACGTGAAGGCCCCAGAGGTCCCGTGGGGGAGCCCAGGGGGTTCATGGAGGCTGTGAGGGCAGACGCGGCTGGGGAAGTCGGCATCTGGCGACCTTTCAGGGTCTTGTCAGCCTCAGTCGGGACCTGAGGTTCTTCTTGGGGTTTTAAGCAGGAGAGTGACAAGCTCTGGCTGACGGTTCTCGAAGGTGTGCTGACAGCTGGGAGGAGCCTGGGGTGTCGGGAGAGGGAGCCCAGGCTGTGGCGGACTCTGACGGGGCAGGTGGGGCAGACGGGAGGGGCCGGCTTGAGTCCCGCGAAAATGCCACGTTCGGAGGAAGGGGGAAGCGAAATTTCCTTCGGCCCTTTTAGGTGTTTTTTTGGTCCAAGAATTAAACTGACACAGGACAGATCAACAGGAGAAAAGCATCCAAATGTATTCAACGCGAGTTTCGCGTGGCACCGCATCCGTCGTAGGGAAGTGAAGCCCGCAGACGCGGTCAGCGTGGAACGTGTGTGCTGAATTAGACGAGGAGCAGCGAGCCGAGAAACGTGACGGGCAAAGGGGCTTGGGCTGCGACGTTGGTTGGGCGCAGCAGGGGCTGCAAGGACCAGGGTCAGCTGCTGTTTTTCAAGTCCCTTTAACCCCAATTAGTCTACATGCCAGAGTGGCGCGTTTTGGAGTGGATTCTTAACTCTTTCATTAGTGATGACGTGCGGTTGAACGTAATATTTGGGGCATAGAATGAAAACGTCTGGGTGACAGATGTGTGTGTGGGTGTGTGTGTTTAGAGAGTCCTGGAGTCCTGGGGGAGACAGAAGCCCCCTCAGGTGGTTCAGACGGAGGACTTGCCTGCAGCGTGGGTCGCAAGGCGGTGTTGGCGGGGAGGGTGTTGAGATAACCCACAAGGATGTTGTAGCTCCTGTGGGCGAGCAACGGCAGGAAGCTGTGACACACATGCACGTGTGTGTGCACACGCCCAGGGCCGAAGGGGCAATCCTCGAGTCCCAAGAGAGCTGGGGCCATGCAGGGGCAGGAGGGACCCCACCGCTGGCAGGACCAGGGAGCCTACAGAAGGGATTAGGAAAGAAACCCCCAGCCTCTCTGTCATGGCAGCGGGTGCCCCGTGGGCCAAAGGCAACAGGACAGATGTCAGGAGCCCAGACGGCCCAGTGCCCAGGGTCAGCCTCCAAGGACACAGAGCCAAGCAGGGGATAACCACTGTGGCAGGGAGGGGTCATTCTCTAGTGTGTCTGTTACTGTCCCTTGGTCTGTTTCCTCTCTGAGCAGCGCTCTCCAGAGTGCCTGTCCCAAACGACAGCGTCTGCCTGGGCCGTACGTCAGCACGCGGCCTGCGTCCGGGAGAAAGTCTCACCACGGGAGAAATGTCAGCTCAGCGGCCGGCAGCACGCTCCCAGGAGGTCCGGTGGACGTACGCGCCGGCACCAGGCACACACAGGGCACAGGCCCCACTTAGGGGAGCCTCCGCCCGGCTCCACACCCCCAGAGGGAGGGCGGGAGGCTGTGAGGCTGCCCCAGTTGTTCCCTCCCTGCAGGGCTGCCCTCCAAAGGTCGCTGTTCCTGCAGGGGCCCTTCTCTCCACACACCTGTCACCCTCCAGGCCCAGAACTGTTCCCCTGCCGGCCCTTCCGACCTGGGCAGAACCCACGCCCTGTGACCGGTCCGAGGCTGCCCCCATCTACACCTTTCTAAACTGTCCCGCTTAGTGTCCAGATCTAGGAATGTGCAGTGGCTTCCTGCAGAACCCTGCCTGATCCAGCTACCGTCCTTCCGGACAAGGCAGCGGATGCTTGCGAGAGGGCTGGTGTGGGAGGGGAGGAGCAGCCCTGGGCAGGGCGCGAGGCGATCGGCCGAGGGGACTGAGGGGACAGGAGAGGACACGCCGGGAGGCTGGGGAGGGGCGGTGGATCTGGGTCCTGTGTCCGGATGCCCTCTTCTCTCCCTGGGACACAGACACTCCTGGGAGGGGCAGGCAAGAGGGGAGAGGAGAAGATGAGACCCGCCCTAGGGTCCTCCCAGAGAGCATTCTTCCAGAGGGGTGAGGAAGAGGAAGGAGGTTTGGGGGGTGCATGGGGTTCACAGGCCAGGAGACAAGCAGGGCTGAGTCTGTGTCTGGGTGGCAGGCCTGGCTGCCCTCTTCCCATGCCGTCAGCCTTCTTCGAATGGCCTGGGGACTAGGTTTTCCTGTTCAAACCACCCGCCCTCACATCCCTGGCAGGCTGAGCCCGGCCCCAACTCTGGGGCCCCCAGATGCAGCAGCCCGGCCAGCCCATTCTGCCAAGGCCATCTGGGCCCTCTTAGGCCTATGGCTGGGGGGCCAGAGGCGCCCTGGCCAGGCGAGGTTCCCAGCAGGGGGTGCCTGGGGGTGTCCTGCAGCTCGAGGGACGCCCAGGCTGGGCCTCCACACGATGGCAGCATGCACGCGCTGAAGCCCGTCGAGGCTGCCTCGGCTGGGCTGGGGCCCAGCACCGCCCTGGGCTCCCTGGCTCTGCTTTCCTGCTCTCAGAGGCAGCCGCTGCGGAGATGTCCCAAGTGCTGTGTGGGAAACCTGTTCATCTCTCCCCATCGCTTGGTTCCCAGGGGCCCATGAGGACCTCTCAGGGCCTGGGTTCTTCCGGTGTGGCTCATTTGCAGGAGGGCACCCCAAGGTGGGCCAGGCCAGGGTTCAGGTGACTGGGGACCTCTGTGCCTCGCACGGGTTGGGTCCTCCCCACACTACCCTGAGCCCCCAGGCTCCCAGCTGGCCTGACTTTCCCCCTTTTGGGCCCCAGGGTGTGGCCGGGATGGCCACAGCACAGACGTTCCCGAGATGGGTGGTGTGCTAGAGCCTGCAGCTCAGGGAGGCCCAGCCCAGGAAAAACGGACAGACCCAGCTGCGGGGCAGCCAGGAAGGAGCCCAGACCCAGGGCTCCACTGGAAGGTGAAAATAAAACAGGGCAGGCTCCCTTTGCCCTCCTTGGTCAGGGCAGCCTCTTGGCAGGGTGTGGCCATCCTGACCTGCCCCCACATCTGTCTTCTCTCCTTGCTCACCACCAACTCCAGCATCTTCTGGTGCTCCAGACAGTCACACACTGTCCCCACTTTGTTTCTTGGCCTTCTTGAGTCCTTTCTGCCCCCAAATCCCTCTGCCTTCCCTCTCCTGCCCTGTGAGCTTAGCCACACCCCACAGGACAGCACCAAGGCCAGGGCAGGGGACCCAGCACTGAGGCAGGGGAGGCAGTGAGCTCCCCCCGCTGCACCTGCAGGGTGCTGGTGGGGCTTCTGAATTCAGGTGAACATTGGCCTCCACTCTGGGCCGGGGGCTGATAGGTAGCATCTCCGTGTCCCCAGCCAGTAAGGAAAGCGTGAGTGGGAAGGTGGGGGCCTCCCTAGGTACTTTTCCCACACCAGGCAGGGGACCGTGGAGTCACAGGCTCAGGCCCATTCCTCTACAGCAGGGTGCTTGACCGGGGGCGATTTTGCCCCCAGGGAACATTAGGTGATGCCTGGAGACATTTTTTTTTTTTTTTTGAGACAGAGTCTCACTGTGTTGCCCGGGCTAGAGTGCCGTGGTGTCAGCCTAGCTCACAGCAACCTCCGACTCCGGGGCTCAAGCGATCCTCCTGCCTCAGCCTCCCGAGTAGCTGGGACTACAGGCATGCGCTACCATGCCTGGCTAATTTTTTCTGTATATATATTTTTAGTTGTCTAGATAATTTCTTTCTATTTTTAGTAGAGACAGGGTCTCGCTCTTGCTCAGGCTGGTCTCAAACTCCCGACCTTGAGCGATCCACCCGCCTCGGCCTCCTAGAGTGCTAGGATTATAAGCGTGAGCCACTGTGCCCGGCCTGGAGACATTTTTAATTTTAATAATTTTATTATCTTTAATTTATTTTTTTCAATTTAATTTTGATTTATTTTTATTGATGCATAATTGTACATATTTGTGGAGTACATGTGATATTTTCATACATGCGTATAATGGGTCATGAGCAAATCAGGCTATTTAGGGACTCCGTCACCTTGAACATTTGTCACTTCTCTGTGTTGGGGACATTTCAACTCTTCTAGCTGTTTTGACATATACCACAAAGCATCGTTAAGGACAGTCTCCCCAGTGTGCTGCTGAACACTAGAAACTGTTCCTCCCGCCTAGCTGTATGTTTGGACTCACTGCCCGACGCCCTTCCTCCTCGCCTCCCTTCCAGCCTCCGGTAACGCTCACCCCCATCCACCGCTGCGAGAGCAGCTTTCTCCTCCACTTGCGAGTGAGGACGCGGCTGTGTGTCTTTCTGTGCCCGGCTCATTTTGCTCAACGCCATGACCTCCAGTTCCATCTGTGTTGCTGTGAGTGACGGGATTTCATTCTTCGTCGTGGCCCAACGGTGCTCCACCGTGCCGTGCACCGCGTTTCCGTTATCCGCGCACCCGCGGACAGACGCTCAGGTTGCCTCCGTAGCTCGGCTGTTGTGACTAGTGTTGCAATGAACACAGGGTGCGGGTGTCCCTTTGATACACTGATTTCCTTTGCCTGGAGACATCTTTGATTGTTACAACTCGGGGCAGACGTGGAGCTACCGACACCCGGTAAGCAGAGGCCAGGAACCCTGCCGAACATCCCACGGCACAGAGGCAGCGCTCACAGCAAAGAGCCCTCCAGCCCCACACGTCCATAGGGCGGAGAAACCCTTCTCCACAGGGAGCACGAGGCCCAGAGAGGGGTGTCCAGGGATTCCCAGCAGGTGCACGGGAGTCTTTCCAAGGGTCTTTCCGGTGCTTGGAGCCTGTTTCCCTCCTCAGGGCCCAATCTCGAGAGCCAAAGGTGTGAACTGGGCATGAGCCTCCTTCCAACCTTGTGGGCTTCAGGGGGCCCCTCCTGCTGTCCTGCTGAGCCCGTGGCAGGGCCTGTGGACACGACGTGAGGACGCCGGGCTCCCTCTTGCCTGTGCAGCTCCTGCAACCTCTGTGGGCTCAGTTTCCCTCTTTATGAGAGGAGGTGGCCTGCTCACTTCAGCAGCACATATGGTAAAATTGGAATGATACAGGGAAGATTAGCATGGCCTCTGTGCAAGGATGACGTGCAAATTTGTGACATGTCCCATACTAAAAAAAAAAAGAGTTGATTGGGGTCCGATCCCAGTTTATCCGAAGGAAAAGAAATCAACATATCAAAGGGACACCTGCACTCAAATGCTGCAACACTATTCACAGCAGCCAAGATACGGAGTCAATCTAAGTGTCCACTGACCAATAATTGGACAAAGAAAATGTGGTGTATATACACAATGGGATACTATTGGGCCACATAAAAGTATGACATTATATCCTTTGCAGCAACCTGGGTGGAATCGGAGGTCATTATGTTATGTGAAATAGGCCAGGCGCAGAAAGACCGATACTGCGTGTTCTCACTCATCTGTGGGAGCTAAAAAAGTTGATCTCCGTGAAATGGAGAGTTCGTGGATAGACACCAGCGGCTGGGAAGGGTGTGTGTGTGGGGAGGGGCGAGAAGAGAGGTGATATGTACAGTTAACGTATCAAACACGTAGTTAGATGGAAGAAATAAGCCCCAATATTTGATAGCAGAACAAGTGACTGTAGTTAGCAACTATGCAGTGAATATTTCAAAGTAGCCAGAGGAGAGGGCTTGAAATGTTATCAACACACACAAAGAACCACTCAAGGTGATGGATACTGCAGACACCCTGGGCTTGATCATTACGCGTGATGTGCATGTAAAAATGCTCACATTGCCCCATTGACATGTACAATATTTTGTATTGATGAAGAAAAGATGAGCATGTGAGTGTTCATAGAACCATGATTCATCACAGCCCCAGAGGGAAGCAACCAAAGTGTCCCTCAATGGGCGAACGGAGCAGGTGAGCGGCAGGCGGCACACCCACCCGCCCACGCAGTGACAGGCTTCAGTGCTCAAAAGCAATGAAGTCCTGATGCGGACTGCAGCGCAGATGAACCTGAAAACTCGCTGCTGAGAAGACAGACATCAGAAGGCCACATGGTGTAGGAGACAATTTCCCTGAGATTCTTAGAGAAATCACGATGATGGAGACGGGGAGGCTGAGTTGCGAAGGCCGAGGGCCGGACAGGAGTGCAGCCGGCCTGCGGCGGGTGGATATGGACAAGGTTTGGGGTTCTAAAACTGGACGTGCCGGTAGCCACACCACTATAAGTTACCGAAGACTGATGAAGCGGACACTTAGCCCGGGGTGAATTTTACAGAATGGAAAGGATACACCCATCACGCTGGAAAAATGCAATCTGAGCATGGGTGCCTGCCTTGTTGGTCTCGTATGTGCTCTACCCGTTTCTAAACTCTTCCACTCATCTTTGAGATTATTAGACTGCTTAGAAATGCAAGACATTGTTCTATATTTAGCAGTTTCTATGCGTGTTAGTGCCTTACTGGATTTGTGTACTTTTGGTAGCCAGTAAATAATGCACACATTGAAAATAATACACAGATATCTCTTTAGGAATTAAAAAGGAGGTGGCTGGGGTCAAGGCCTGGCCTGGGCCTCTGCAAGCCTGACCCCAGCCTGTAACCACAGATGTCGCTGGGGTGGAGCAGGCCGTCAGCCTGGGTGCACATGGCGCTGACAGCAGCCCCCAGCCGTGGGAGGCGTGCTCTGCTGGTCCGGGCCCTGGCAGGAATGAGCCCCCTGCGCCGCACCTGCCT
Organism: Propithecus coquereli; assembly: GCF_000956105.1. Lineage (NCBI taxonomy): Eukaryota > Metazoa > Chordata > Mammalia > Primates > Indriidae > Propithecus > Propithecus coquereli. Next base: position 3,691,297 of record NW_012148130.1, on the reverse strand, counting down.
TATTGATAACTGCCGCGCATAGACGGGACGCCAGGGATGCTTGCAAAGTCCGGCCAGCTCTGCTCCAGAAGATGCCGAACATACATCAAGGCTATTTTAGGGTGTGGGCTGGCCCGGCAGGAGGGGTGGGGGGCCCTGCGCCGATCTGGTTACGGCCATGTGTGGGCACAGCAAATGCCACCATTTCTGTCCAGTGATCTAACAGGAGCAGCAGACGGCTCGTGACCTAGGTGCAAAATGTCCTTGCTGCAGGCCCAGGACAGGAATGCAGGGAGGGGTGGCAGGGAGCAGAGTGACAACTAGCAGAGGAAGGCCCAAGCTCCCCGGGGCTGTTCCGTAAGCCCCTTGAGCTGAGTGTACCCAGCCCATAGGCCAAACCCATATGCAGCTGGGGGAAGGACACCCAGACAGCTACCAGGGGATTGGACTTGGGGGCCATGGGACAGGAGGAGACGGGTACAGGAGGGAGAGGCTGCCTCCTGGCTGGGGCGCCTGGCCTGGGTCCTTCCCTCTCGACTTCTTCTTGGTGACAGCAGAAAGCAGGGAAACTTTGACCCTTGGGTGGGCTTTGTGAGGAGCTCGAGTGCCCCTTGGCCTGGGAGTCCTGGCCCTGGGGTTTCCTGCCCACCCGTCTGTCCCCACCTGGGCTTTGGCTGTCGCTCCACACTGGCAGCCCCTGCTCCCACCCCTGGAGCAGAGACTAGCTCCAAGGGAGGCCGGCCAGCCCTTCCTGTGCCCAGCCCCTGTGCTAGGAGGCTGTGCTGGGGCCGGGTCCCAGAGGAGAGGCTGCCCTCACCATGGGCTGGAGGAGGCCCCTGGGGCAGTGCAGAGCTGGCACCTTCCTGTGTGGGGGAGCAGGGTGCTGGGCGGGCGTGCCCAGAGGCAGACAGGGCTCATCCTGACCCCTGGTGACCTCCCTGCAGCCTCACCCCCTTTCCCTGCAGGACTGCAGTCTTCTGAGGACTCAGTGGGGAAGGCTGGCGGGGGAGGCAGCGTTTGAACGCGTTGCCATTTTACGGGGCCATCGTCCCTGTGGAAGGGCAAAGCCTGCAGTGCCGAGACGTGGGCTCTGTAGTGTTCAAATAGCGACCCTGGGAAGACACTTCGGGGACTGTTCTATTCCACACTGCCTGGCCTGCCCAGCAGTGTCCTTTTTCCCAGCTAAGTGGTCCTGCGTGCCTCGATGCGCCACGTGACCTGGTGTCCTTCCCACTCCTCACTCTAAGAGTGCCAAACCATCCATTTTCCTCTTCCTCACCAAGGGGGGCCCGGGAGGCGGGGAACCGGCCCAAGGCAGCGAAGGTCTGTCCCTCACTGCCCTGTTCAGGCAGCTCAGATCCCCCTGCATCCCTGGGGCTGTCCTAAATTCGCTGTTCCTTGAAACACCAGCACCCCATAGGCACCCCCTGCTCCGGGGGCTTGTATTTTCCCCCTCAATTCTTTTCTTTGCCTCCAGAGCACTGTTGGTCACCCTGACAGTCTCCTGCCGTCCCCTGCGTGGGCAGGGTGTGGAGGAGAGTGGGAGGGTTGGACTCCGCATCTCTTTTCCACCCTGGAGATGCAATCAATTAGGGAAGCCGCCCAGAACGGGTCACCCGTCCCCGTCACGAGGGCTGTGCTTCTCTTGCCCGCCCAGAGACAGAGTTGAGGCTCACTTTCATCGGCTTTAGTTTGGCTGACAAATAGGAGGCCTAAAAGAGATCTGCAGCTGGGAGAGGAAAATTCCTAAATGTTTTAATTCGCTCTGTCAGACTTGAGCCAAAGAAGCCATGGGCTTGCTTTTTCCACCTCCCGCCCCCCTGGGAGAGAGCGTGTGTTCAAGTTCGTCTGATACAGAACACCGCCTGTTCTCGGAGGCCCCTGGAATGGCGTTGGTCAGCACATAAAAAAAGACCCTGACATTCTCTCTGTCCTCTTGACTCTTCCCAAAGTAGCCTCCCTGGCGGGCAGTATTGCCTTGTAAGGCAGGTAACAGGCACGGGCCAGTGCGTGCACGGTCAGATGGTGGAGGACAGGGACAGGGACAGCCATAAACGGCACTGGGGCTTAACTCCGGCTTGCCACGCGTTTGGGAGTGGGGAGGAATGAGGGGTGGCGCCAAGGGAGGGAGAGGTGTTGGTGTGTTTTTCGAATGCCAGGACTATAATTAAGGGGTGAGAAGACTCATGCTAACCCGTAACCAAGGCTGCAAGAGAAATCATGAAATCTAATAGCCCCAGGAGTCCAGATTTGGAACTGCATGTGGCGCTAGCTCTGGAGCCTGTTTCAGAGTTCAGCACATTTATCATGGGGTGCTCGGGCTATGACAGCGTCAGGTGGCATGTGGCCGTCTTGCGGTGCCCAAAGTAGCTCTCACTGTCTTCTAAGCCACCTGTTTTAGGACTACCTCAAAGCACTTGGAGGGACTTTCCAGAGCCCTGTGTGTGTGAGGGTCTCATCTGAGCAGAGGGCTCACCAGGGGCATGGACCTGGGCTGCCGAAAAAGTTTCTAGAACTGACCAGGGTGGAGAAAACTTTAATTTGTTGCACCCAGGGGGTGGGGGAGTGGGTACTCTCATCCCTTGCCGTGGTTTAAAATGTAACCTCCAAGGGGCACAAACTCCAATCTGTGTTGAATCTGGTGAAAGTGTGTGAGGCCCGTTCACTCTTCTCTCCACCTCTGTGTGTGCTGGCCGTGTTTCATCATCAGAAAGTAGTTAGAAAAAAAAAAGTTGGCCCTGTCTTCCCTCAACTCCATGGCTGGCCACGGTCCCCCCGGGTTTACCAACCTCAGCCCCGTCCTGGGAACCCTGGGAGTCAGACCTTCCGCCTCCTCCCCCATCTCTGACCACATCCTCTGAGACAAACGATTCCTGGAGAATCCGCACAGACAGACTCAGTTGTGGCCAAGCAATGTGGTCATGCTGTTGCCACAGGCGTTGGCCAAAATCCTTTCTTAGAAAGCCCTGGGCTTGGTGTTCCCCCAACACAAGGGCGCGGCCCCGCCCGGCATGGTGCCGCTGCTCCCTCTGGAGTCGCTTCTGGCGGGACAGGGTCCCGGGATCCCCTCCAGGATGGCCAGAGTACGAACCAAGCGGAGGGGGTCTCTTGCTTTTAAATGACCCCATTTTGGTCAACAGATGAGAGCACTGAGAGTTTGCATAAAGCAGGAGTCTGCCCACGAGTCCATGTAGTTAGCCGAGCCAGGCAAAGGCATGAACTTGCAAAGTCTCGGCTTAATTCCTGGCGCTCTGCAGTCCACCTCCTTCCTGAGGCTGGTGGTTACCGCGCTAATCAGCTAGGCCGCGATGGCAATTAGACATGACCGCGTGGGGAGTTCTGCCAGCCCAGCGTCACCATGGGCCGCCTGAGCAGCTCTCCGGGCACCGGCCGCTCCCAGATGCGCTTGCACCACGCCGAGCCGCGGATCTCGCCCTCTGAGGGCAGACTCGCTCCGCCGGCTCCACTCTTAGGGGTCCCAGGTGAGCACCCCCATCCCCACCATACCACAAATGGAGGCAATGAGGCTGGAGCACACCAAAATGTCCCTCCCCCTGGAGCCCAGAGCCTCAGGCAGGGCGTTGGATGCTAAGGGGATGCTTCAGTCCGGCTGAGCTGGGCCCCTGGGCCTTCTTCCTCCCTGACCTTGGCCTCTGGTGGCCTAGGGTTCCCCTCCCCTGCCACACCCAGGCCTGCCCCAGGCTTGCTCCCCGCGCTGTGGCACTCTGGCTACCATCCCCAGGGCAGTCCAGCCTCCTGTCCTGCCCCTCATCTGGAGCAGGTGTTCAGTTCCTGGGCTCCACCTGAGTCCCCTGTAGGCTTTCCTGTGGGAGCCGGAGTTTCCGGGCTTGAAAAGGCCCCACTTCATGGGGGGTGTTTTCCAGCGAGAAGGCGCTGCTCCGTGAAAGGCCAACAGGCATCTTCCAGAACCTTCTCCCCGCTGTCCCCTCAATTCAAGCAAAGCTTCAGTGTCCCCTCCTGGGCAAGGCCTCCTCTGCCTCAGCCCCAGCCAGACCCTCCCAGATGGGCCCTGTGTGTTTGCCTGGGTTTTCTCTGACCTTGTTCTCTTCCTTTTATTACAGCATAACGGACATACAGAAAGGTGCACATACTATAAATGTGCCGACCGGTGAATTGTCACAAAATGAGCACACCTGTGCAAGCCACCCCTATCCAGACACGGAGCGTCTCAGTACGTCAGCAGCACCCCTCCCCAGGCTAACCCCATCCTGGTGTCTGACACTGAGCCAGTCAGACCACAGCAGGCTCTGCCCTGTGCACTCTGTCGGTGACACGGGGAGTGGATGGGCCCCTCCCCTCATGCCCCGTGGCATGTTTCTGCCACCTCCTCCCGATGGATGTGTGAGTGTGAGTGGGGACCCCATGTTACAGAGGAGAAGACTGAGGCACAGTCCGTCGGATCCCTTTACCCTGCCACCTCTCACTCCCAACGAACACGTGGAAAGTCAGGAGCGCAGGGCGCACCCAGCCCAGCGTGAGAGTCCTGTTCTTGAGTCTGGTAAATGGATGCCTCCCACTTTGTTCTTTTTGCTTAAAGGTGCTTTGGCTATATGGGGTCTTCTCTGGTTCCATATGAAGTGTAGAATTATTTTTTCTGGATCTGTGAAAAATGATGTTGGTATTTTAATAGGGATTGCATTGAATCTGTAAATCACTTGGCATAGTATAGACATCTTAACAATGTTGATTCTGCTGATCCATGAGCATGGTATGTTTTTCCATCTGTTTACGTCCTCTTCTATTTCCTTCCTCCTCAGTGATTCATTGTTCTATCTGTAGAGGTCTTTCACCTCCTTAGTTAAATATATTCCTAGGTGTTTTATTTTCTTTGTTGCTATTGTGAAAGGTATCGAGTCTTTGATTTGGTTCTCAGCTTGACTGTTGGTGTACATGAATGCTACTGATTTGTGTACATTGATTTTGTAATTTGAGGCTTTGCTGAATTTATTTATCAATTCCAAGAGTCTTTTAGCAGAATCTTTGGGGTTTTCTAGTTATAAGATCATATCATCAGCAAAGAGCAGTAGTTTGACGTCTTCTGCCCCCATTTAGATAACCTTCATTTTCCTCTCTTGTCTGATTGCTCTAGGACTTCCAGCACTATGTTGAAAGAATTGGTGATAATGGGCAACCTTGTCTGGTTCCAGTTCTAAGTGGGAATGCTTTCAGTTTTTCCCCATTCAGTATGATGTTGGCTGTGGGTTTGTCATATATGGCTTTTATCATTTTGAGGTAAGTCCCATCTATACTTCTTTTGTTAAGTATTCTTATCATAAAACGGTGCTGAATTTTGTCATATGCTTTTGTCATATGGTCTTTGTTTTTACTTCTATTTATGCGGGGAATTACATTTATAGATTTGCGTATGTTGAACCATCCCTGCATCTCTGGTATGAAGCCCACTTGGTTGTAATGGATTATGTTTTTTGATGAGCAGCTGAATTCTGTTTGCCAGGGTTTTATTGAGAATTTTTGCATCTATATTCATAAGGGATATTGGTCTATAGTTTTCCTTTTTTATTGAGTCCCTTCCTGGCTTTGGTATCAAGGTGATGTTGGCTTTGTAAAACGTGTAGAAAAGAAATAACCAAGATCAAAGCAGAACTAAATGAAATCTATAACAAAAGAACTATACAGATTAATGAAACAAAAAGTTGGTTCTTTGAAAATATAAACAAAATTGACAGGCCTCTCGCTGGATTAACCAGAAGCAGAAAAGAAAGGACGCTAATAAGCTCAATCAAGAATGAAAAAGGAGAAATTACAACTGATACCACGGAAATACAAAATATCATTTCTGAATACTATAAAAATTTCTATGCACATATATTTGAAATTGTGGAGGAAATGGACAAATTCTTAGAAACACACAGCCTCTATAGGCTCAATCAAGAAGACATAGCATTCCTGAACAGACTAATATCAAGTACTGAAATTGAACAAGCAGTAAAAAATCTTCCAACAAAAAAAGTCCTGGACCAGATGGTTTCACACCCAGATTTTACCAGACCTATAAAGAAGAACTGGTACCTATACTGTAAAAATTATTTATTTTATAACATCAAGAAGGAAGGAATCCTCCCCAACACATTTTACGAAGCCAACATCCTTATTTCTGTCGCTATGGTTTTGGCTACTGTAGGTAGCTCATGTTGGTGGAATCATGCACTATTTATCCTTTCGTGTCTGGCTTATTTCACCCTGCATAGTGTCCTCAAGGTTCATCCATGTTGTAGCGTGTGTCAGAATCCCTTTCCTTTTAAAGGCTGACATTCCATTATGTGTGTATTTACCATATTTTGTTTATCCATCCACCAATGGACACGCGGGTTCTTTCTACCTTTTGGCTATTGTGGATAGTGGTGCTGTGAACATGAGTGTGCAAATATCTGTTCAAGTCCCTGCCTTGCAATCTTTTGAGTGTATACCCAGAAGTAGAATTTCTGGATCACCTGAGCGTTTTAAAGCGTAGAAGTTCATGCCTAAGTTTGCATTTCAGAAAGCCCATTTATGGGCCACCTTGGAGGGTGGGCTGGAGAGGTGATGCCGGAGGTAGGGCCCCCGGGGTGGGAGCTGGACAAAGGCCCTGGTAAGAGACAATGAGGCCGGGACTGGGCCGGGGGGAGAGGTGGGGCGGTGACACGGGATTGGGGGTCTTTTTCCGAGCCAGCCTTGCTAACTCATTGGCTCTGGGCAGCAACGAGGGAGAGGGTGGAAATGACCCTGCTGCAGCTGGGCGGGCTGAGAGGCTGATAATGACACCATTATCCCACAGGCAGGGGCCAGGGCTTCCCTCGCGGGCAGGAGGAAAGGGGGGGAGATAATGAGTTTAATTTGGCTGATTTAATCATTTCTTCCTTCATGAATTCAACAAACATTTCTGGAGGGTCCATTACGTGCCCAGCATACACAGCAGATGGGGAGAGGTTGCTGCCCTCCGGGCTCGGGCCCCGTGTAAACACACGCTTAGGTGCGCTGGGACGCTTCTGAGTGTCGGGGGAGGCTCTGCGCTCTGTGGTACCGGGCGGAGCTGCACGTGCCAGGGAAGGGACAGACATGTTTCCCAGGAATGACAGGGAAGAACAGGGGTCTGCTGGGCTGGCAGAGGTGGGGCATTGAGGTCTGGGATGGCCATCCTATTCCCAGAAGGCCAAGGACCAGCACGATAGCGACAGAGCCTACGTGAGGAAGGAGAGGGGAGAAAGAGGGTGAGGAGGAAGGCACGGTGGAGATCCTGGGGCCTTGTAGCTGGGCTGTTTGTGCCTGACTGAGGTGATAGGGAGCCATGGATGGTTCAAGAGAGAATGTTGTCATCACTTCGGGTGGATTCCTGTGTGGGGGTCTGGTTGGGGAGGTGAGAGGGGTGGGCCCGGGCCACAGCAGAAGTGGACAGGAGGGGCTTTCTGGTCTCAGTGCACAGATCAAGGTAGGTTAAGAGAATATCACCTCCCACCACCCGCCTTTTGCAGGCTTGCCGAAGGCGTGGCCCTGCAAGAAGAGGAGGCTCCGGCAGGAAGCTCCAGCCTGCCCTCAGTGGCTGGGCCAGAGCAGTGGCCATGGCAGAAAGGCCTGTGGGGTCCCTCCAAGTTGAGCCACAGCTATGATTTCAGGCCCTTGGGGAGGGGCGGCAGAGCAAAGCCCAGAGATGGGGGTTGAAGAGGGGGAGCTGGGGTGGTGACAGCAAACTGATTAATTAGGGCCCATTGACCTGGAGGTCAAGGATCCCAGTGGGCGGGGCCCGCGGTCCCCATGCGCAGGGCTGTGCACCTGCTGCGGGGCAGGCCCGACCGGGCAGCGCGAGGTGAGTGGGTCCGCTCTGGGCGGTCTAGGATTAGTGCCGACTCAGAGAGGGTCAGGTGCACAGGGGCTTTGTTCAGACCTGTTTGCCTTTTGTCCCCCGCCTGCAGAACGCCCAGGCTGCATGATGTCATTTCAGATGCATTAAGCTGGAACAGCTCAAAATTGAATAATTAATTACACTCAGCTTCAATCGCAGTGACTAATTGATCAGGGGCTGCCAGCAGACACCTGGACGGGATTAGCCGCACACAATGAGGGCTGTGGGCAGGTGGCGTGGCCCCTCTGGACCCCAGTGCCTGTGTGTGACTTAATTAAGTCTGACTTGATTTCTCTATTCTCGCTGCCGATCTTGGCAGGCCCCATCCAGGAACCGCGGCTGCGTGCAGCTAGGCGCCGGTGTGGGCACGTACACACAGGCTGGGGTCTAGAGAGGTGCCAGCCTCTGACCACCGGCGCATTTTGCTCTGTGCCTGGACCCAACTCCTGGCTCCACTCGCCATTAGTTCTGTGGCCTTGGGCCAGAGTTTAATGTCATGCAGCTTCAGTCTCCTCATCAGTCAGATTGGGATTGTCATTAGTGTGCCCAGCACTGTGCTCAGCCGTGAGTGTCGGCTACTTTTGTCACTGGGATTGTTTTTCACCTCTTGGGAGGTTGTTCTTGTTTTCACCTCCCTTGCTGCGCTCTGGCCAGAGCAGCCGGCATTCCCAGACCTGTCCGCCAGCCCTGGAGCTCCTTGTGTACTCTCTGGAGCCACCTCCCCATGTATACAGCAGCATCTGACCATCTGGGGGCCTGGCTGACAGTCCTGCTCTCTCAGTAGGCACAGCCATCATGCTGAGGGATTCACAGCCGTGCACATCTAGCTCCTGCAAAGGGCTGGCACATACAGTTGGGCAGGTTGTGCACTGCGCAATTCAAACGTTTTGTGTGATACGCAACTGAACAATGGGGCGCACTAGCCTGTGTTCACACTGCAGAGTCTCTTTCTCTCTGTCCTTCTCCTCATCTGTTTCCTGGTCTTGTAGAGTTCGGTAACTTCTGTCTCCATGCCTCCTCAGCCCCACTCTCATACCAGAGGGCAAACTGCCACACAGAAAGCACAAGCCCCAACCCCGCCCTATGTCCCACCAGCTCCCAGCATGCCTGCTGGTCGGTGTGGAGAGCACTTGTCTGTTTCTGCTCTCCCCATTCGCTGCCCTTCTGGCAACTCCTCTCCCTTGGCAAACACACCTGAGACCCTTCCTTCCTGGGACGCGGGACCCGGCCGTGACGCAGGCTGCCCTTGTCAGCCTTGTCTTTCAAGTGGGGTCTCCATTGCCTCAAGTCTACTTCACACCAAATGCACTCACCGCTGCCTTTGGCTACTCTGGTCCACTGAATGACATTCTCATGCCCTGTGGTCAATCCAGGTGTCACTCTTAGTCCCTGTAGCATTTGGTGTGTCTGCAGCCTTGGACACTGCAGCCCCTCAAAGTTCCCTCCTTCCTGCCCTGTCTGAGAGCCTCCTTGCCCTGCTCCCGCCCTGCCTCCCGGCCTCCATCTCTGCCCTCTGCTTAACTGCAGCAGCTGCCTGGGCTTCTTTCCTGGGCCTGCTGCTCTTGCCAGCTGACTGGCCAGCACAGGTGACCACAATAAGCCTATTTTGTCTCCTGCCTGTTCTTTGTCTTTTTCCTCTGAAAAATGGGACCAGGGTGCCCAGTCCATGGGAGTACAGGCTTTGCCAAGTGCCAGTACCAGGGTTCACATGGAACTCAAGTCTTTTCTCGGCCACCTGGGCTTGAGATGCCTGTGTCCTGGCGCCACACGGGCAGCCCAGGTTCCAATCCCCTGTCTAGTCTTGGCGACCTGCGCAGCCTCCTCTCCTTCACCCCCAGTACGGCCCAGGAGCATGTTGGTACAACTTCCCTTGCTTTTTTGGCAAAATTCAGAGGTGGCTGAATGTGAATTTCTTAAGACGGAGGGAGGAGGAGACCAAAGAAAGTGAGCCTTCCTGCCGCTCGTGCCTTTGTCGTGATCCGGTGTCCCTTTGGACCATGGGATAAGAACTAACAGGAAGGGACAAGCATCCTCTTATCCCTAGACAATGGGGTCTATTATCCCTCTCTGGGGGGATTTTCAGAGGCATCTGGCCCTGCCGTCCACCCACTTCCAGAAAGAAGGGAAGAGCTCAGCCAATCCAAACAGAAGCCGTCACCGGACAACGTTCTCCCGGGTGCCCGCCAGCTGCATGCAGGGCCGGCAAGCTCCGAGCCTGCGTCCAGCATGTCGGGGGGGAGCCGGGGGCCTTCCACGCGTCCAGTGCGTGGGCCACACGCGGGGCCAGGATTCTCAACCTGGACACACGGTTGTGGTGGTCATGGGCACGAGGCCAGAACCCTTGGGGTAGACAGGGCACATTTTCCCGGAGCCATGATTTTATCCAAAGATAGGTAATTTGTTGTTAATCTTTATTTTTAGGTGACAGAAGTGACTTCTTGTAACGGATTCAAATATGGAAGAATGTTCACTCCCCCCAAAATAATCACTGTTAACTGGTTGCTGTGGCTCCTTCCAAATGTTTTTAGGCATATACAGTCATTTAACTAAATATGTACATATGTGTGTGTTTTTTTAACAGATGGGATCACCCAACACATACGGCTCTTCCACTTGCCTCTGCTCTGGTGACACGCTCGCTCCTTCCCTTGCCCGAACACGCCGCTGCGCTCCGTCCTGTCTGTCAACGGAATAGTAAACAGTATTGCTTAAATGGATGTCCCCACGGTGCATCCAGCCATTTCTCTAATGATGGACAAAGAGGTTGCGGCAATTTTGTACAATTACAAATAGTGCTGGAAGGAAAAAAATAAGACCCCCAAAACCCTATCCATTTTAGCAGAACTCAGCAAGAGGGCATTTGAAATGTTCCTTCTTAAAAGGTTACACCAATCTACACTCTTCAATAATGGTATGTGATTTTCAAAAATTATATTCAAACTACCCAAGCTATAGAATGGCACAGGAAGCAGAATTCACTTAAATTTTTTAAACTTCATCTTAGCTGCGGGTGGAGGTGCTTTGCCTCTCAGCTTCTCCTCTGCCCCTGAGGTTCTTTGGGGAGCCGAGCCCTGCTCCGTAGTGTAATAATTCCGGGGGCGGCTGTGACCACCCATCTGTCTATGTCAGAGGGTCCTGCCTAGCTCATCTGACGTCTCATTGATCAACCCACCGGGCGGAGCCGGCCCACTGGGTGGCTCACTGCATTTCTTAAAGGACTCTTTTCACACAAAGTAACCGTTGGGGAGGTGGGGCCTCGTTGCCAAAACTCCACGTCCAAGGAGAATGCTGCTAACCCTTCCCAGAACAGTCCAGAACTCCCTCCCGTATTTCTTCCCCACCTAAGCCATGTCCTCTGGGCAGCAGCTTCCCCTGGCAGGATAGTGGGGTGCCCCAAATTTTTCCGAGCCTCCCTCCTTGGAAGTGTCTGGTTTTGGGGACTCAGACTCGTTATGAGAGACAGGAAGAAGGTTCTGCATTTCCCCAGCTGACACATCCCATCCCAAAGCGCCCCCGGCCTGAGGAGAGTGACCCGTTCCCCAGACGCACGTTGACCTGGCGTGGAGGGCTGCCTGCCTGGCCACGCGGGCCACCCCTGTCTGTCCTCTGAGCCTTTAAAGCAACGGACGCAGCTCCAAGCAAAGGATCGTGGGGCTCCCAGCCCTGGACTATTCCATTCAGAAGTCGAAGGTCATTCAGACACCTTTCTTGCTAGTTTTGGGGTGGTTGGGTGGGGGGGTGGTCCCAAGGCAGCACATGGGTGCTGATGGGCTGATGGAGGGTGAGCACTCCCACCCAGGCCCCAAGAATGTTCTTCCTACAGGAGGCAGCATTCTTATCTTTTATATCCAATGTTATCTGATTTTTAAAACTGACAAATAATATTTGTACATATTCACAGGGTACCTAGTGATGTTTCAATACGTGTAATGTATAGTGATCAGACCAGAGAAATTAGCATATCCATCATCTCAAATATTTGTCATTTCTTTGTGTCGGGAACATTCCTCTTTCTAGCTATTTGAAACTGTGTTATCGTTGGCTGTGGTCGTCCTACACTGCTGTAGAACACTGGAACGTACTCGGGAGGCAGCGTCTGGTTTCCACTTCCTCACGAAGTCACTCGAGTCCCCTGCCCCAGTTTCCTCACCAGGAAAGTGAGCTGCTAAGGCATGCGTCCCCAACCCAAACGCCGGCACAGATTCAGGCTCTGGGGCTGACTCCGTGGCCCGTTTCCTAATGTTGGTCCCCGCAACCTGAACAAGAGCAAAGTAGGTCTTGGGGTCTCCTCACTTCTGCACGCCAACACCTAACAGTGTCCTTGTTCTGATGCCTTTTGTAAAGGAATGAAGAAATGCATCCTAGGACCTACCTACTCCCCTGTCCACCCGAGGGAAGATTAAACTCCTCACGTCACATCTGGCCAGGGCCCGGCCTGTGGGCAACCGCAGTGAGTGTCTTGGGAACTAGAGCTACCAACAAACACAGACCCGTCACCGCTGTCACCGTGGGGGTGCACAGAAGAAACACATTTACTAATTCTGCACAAAGTGGGGTGTGTGGAGGGGGCGTCTTCTCTCTCTTCGCGTTAACAGCACCCACCGCCCTGGGCAAGCCCAATCCGGCCCGGGATCCAACTTTCTTATGTATTTACTTAAACCCTGCCTCATTCCGGAGAGAACGTAAGGCCTCAGCATGAATACCATCTTTGTGTGGCCTTCCAGCGCCAAAGGCCGGGAAACCCAGGCCAGGCACGTCTGGAGGTGGGGCCCCCACATGGCCTGAAGGCCTGGGCCAATGACGCCCGCTGCCCTGCTGTCCCCGCGTCCTGCCGTCTGGGGGAGAGGCCTCCCGTGGTGCTGCTGCATTCTGACGTCCTCTGGAAGTCCCTGCAGTGCTGCCCAGACCCCCTCCGGGGCTCTCCTGACCCTGGAGCAAGCAGATCTCACCGAGTTCCCTTTATTGGAAGATAAAACAAATTGAAATTCTCTTTAAAACCCGTGAATGCAGCGAGCAGCCCCTAGGTGCTGTGTATTTGTGCACACCAGGGCCGCCCTCCCAGGTCTGGTACCGGGACAGCAGGGCCTGCAAGAGACAGGGTTTGGGGGAAGCCTCCTGCCCAGGCTCTGTGCACACACACGGGTGTGCCCTCCCCCAGCGCGGGGCAGGGCAAGGCTGGGCATGTCTGTGCCCAGGGGTCTCTTTCACCTGGTTCTGGGGGGCACTACTTGACCTGGGGTGGGTGCACCCTCCGACTAGCCAAGCTGTCTCATGCCCTGGGATCCAGAGGGAGTCTTTGGAGTCCAAGGGACATCTGGAGCTGATGAACCCAGACACCTCTTTACTAGGGCTTGGGGTATGCAGCCAGGATTTGGCCACCTCTTTGAATGTAGACAGTCCTGTGCGGAGAAGGAGCCTGGGTCCACTGAGGACCTCTGCAGGGTGTGTCAGGTCCCTGGACAGGCTGCACCTAAGGGGTGCCCCACCCTTTGCCCCCAGATGGATGCAGAGGCGGTAAGCTCAGGAGGGGCTGGTGGCCTTCCCTTCGACCCTTGCTCTCGGATCTCCTAAACGCTTCCATTCCAGGACCTGCTGGTCTCCAGGGGAATTGTGCAGGCTTCAGAGGCTTCCCACGTGAACAGAAGACTTCCAGGGACCCCCCTGGGGCCTAGAAGACTTCTCCTAGAGATCTTTCCCGACTTGCACCCCTGCAGCTTCCGGTCAGAGAGTGGAAAGATGTCTGCAAAAACTGGAGTGTTTCTGAGCCCAGTGCCGGTCAGTTATTAATAAAATGGCCGATAAGCGTAGGTTCGGCAGGGCAGGGCAGGCTGAAACCAGACTCCAGGCACGTCCGCGTTCCAGTCTGCGCCCAGCTCCATTCCGCTCCCAGTGGCGCCTGCTCCACTTGTGGCCGGGGGACGTTTGGGTGGTCCCGCCACGTGTTGGAAGTGTTCAGATGCCTGTAACCAAAGCAGGGCCTGAAAATAGCTTGGGATGCGGCACATTGCGTTGGCACCGCCCTTGACCGTCTGCTAGGGGGTTAGTTTTCGTGTAGGATTTGAAAGGCAGACATTTATGACCGCCCCCGCCCAATATAAGCTATGGAGTTTAGGCAGAGATAGACCTGGATTCAAAGACTGTGTGTATGACCCTCTCCTCTGGGCCTTGGCTTCCTCTTTCTCACGGGGTGGTTGAAAGCACTGGGGACATGTCAAGACGGTCTGCACAGTCACTCAGTGCTGACACACAGCCCTGCAGGCCAAGGCCCCTGCCCTTTGGCTCCTGCCGCCCAGCCTGAGAACCAGGACAAATGAGGTCCTGTTAAGAAACTGCAGATCGATGGTGTTTGTCCAGAGAGTTGCAGCAGGACAGGTTAAAGCCGCCAGGCCTGCCAGACCAAGGATCAGCTAGCTGGCCGGCTCCTGCGGTCTAAGGGAGGCCACCATTTTAGAGAAACCTTCCAGAGAGGTCAGAAGTTACAGGCCATGGGCAGAAGGTCAAAGAATGTCCACAGGTCCCGAGCTTTGAGCCACCTGAGTTTCTCCAAGGGTAGGGGCTGTTGGGCAAAGACCCGATCCTCCTCCACCCACCCACCCACCTACAGGGAATGGAAGACAGTCTTGGCGTAGGCTGGAGAGCACAGGCAGGGCAGGAGGGACTCTCCAGTGGTCCTGGCCACATGCTAAATGTGCATGAATTCCTGACACCTAAAATAGCTTGGGACATGGGACACGGCGCCAGCAAGCTCTTGTTCAACATCTCAGCAGCTGGTGGCTTCAGGGCTGAGAATAAGGAACCATTATTAGCAGTTTCTGTAGCCCTGGAGGGGATGAGCTGCATTCCAGATTGAGATAGAACTGGGTGAAATGGTCAAAGCTGATCATCACCGGGCGCGTGAGGCCGAGTGTGCCAGCCCCCAGCTCTGCCGTGAGGACGGTGGGCCATCTTGTATGGTTCTTGTGCGAATCAGGCACAGCACGCCCTACAATGTGCAATCAATAAGGCTGTGCCCTGCCTCCCCCCAGGTGAAGGCCCCCTGATCCCCAAGTCTGAAAACGATGAATCGTGGACTCTGCTAAGAAATGCAGGCGGCTGCGGCTCTGCCCGGTGTATGTCAGCGGGGATGTTTAAAACCCAGCGGAGGACAGCGGCTTTAGGCAGAAGTATATTGCAGGCTTCAGAGCACAGGGTGAATTTGTGCGTAGCGGAATTCCGGGTGTTCTGGGTCAATGGAAGAAATAAGTCACGTCTGTGAGGCTTTGGGATGAGAGAGATGGCAAATGAGAGCACGGGGAGACAGGCGTGTCCCCAGTCCCCGAGGGAAGGGCAGAGAGAACGTGAACAAATGTGAAACATGAGGCTCAGAGGACTTAGGTGACGGCCCGAGCCCACAGGTAACAAGTAGCTGAGCAGAAATACAGGGCCGGCCCGCCTGGTGCCTGAGCTTCCCCCACCGCCACAGGCTTGGGGAACTTGTGGGATTAGCCCTGAGGCTCCTCACAGAGAGGCAGGGTGCTGTGGCTGCTGCATGTGATGTCCTGGTCTATTTTAGGGCCTCTGCTGAGAGCACAGGAATCCAGGCCCAGGGGCCCAGGGGCCAGGACCACCTGTCAGATCCTTCCCGGCTGAAGGCAGGGGATGGGTGAAGCAAGGTTGATAGAAGTCACCACCACCTCTGCTCCTCCAATTTTAGACCCACACCTGTCTTGCTCCAGGACACAGAATTATCCCACTGGGCACTTGACATGTCCTATTTAGGGCAGACCCTCACCCCATAGCCAGGCCGGTGATCTCTCCATCCATCACTAACCAGCACAGATGTCAGGAGGGAAGTGCGGCTTTGTTTAACTTACAAGGCCCAAAGAAAGACAGAACGTTCTCCCATGTCCCCACTCTGTACGCGCACACAGCAACACGCCAGGAGTTAGGGCTGGGGCCCAGGACACCCCTGGAGGCCACTCAGCCGGGGAGCTTCGGGAGTGGGGTTCCGTGATCTGAAGAGCAGCAAAGGGGAAGGTCATGGCCGCAGCACAGCAGAGCTTCAGGTTGGCAGCTGAGTAATTTGGGAACTCTGGCTCCTAATCTGTAAAATGGGGCCAAGAACCCACCCTTGCCGGCCTCTTGTGGGGATTAACTGATACCCTGGCAGCTCCGCGCCCCGGGCAGTATAGGCCGTGTCAGGGCCCAGCCTGCCCTGCCTCAGCCCGGGCCTGGCCTGGCTGTCTTGACCTGGTCCCACAGGATGAGGGTCCTGCCAGGTGAGGGGAGGGGGCTTCAGGCCTCGCTGCAGCTCAGCAGGAAGAGGGACCTTCGGGATGGATTTGCCTGGGGAGCCTGGCCTCACTCTGCCCTTCTCCAGAGCATTCCCACCTTTCTGGCTGGAGGAAAAGAGCGTTTGGCATAAACCTTTACCCTGCAAGGCAGAAACACCCTCCACGCCTCTGTCGCTATCCCCTTGAGTCTCCAGCCAGAGTCGCTGCCTTCTGTGTTGTAGGAAACCTCTGCTGGGGGACGGCCTCTGCCTCTGACACTCACCGTCTTCCCAACCTTGTCCCATCCCCACACTCTGCCATCATCCCGCTGGGGCTGCCGTCACGATTTGCTGACTTGGTGGCGGTTTTTGCGGGGTTGGGGTTTTTTTGCGTTGTTCCCCCCGGCGGGGTTGGGTTGCCAGGCTTGGCGTTTCCTCGGTTTTCTGGAGAAAGGAGGGGGCTGGTTTACAGCTAAGGAATGGGGTCCCCCCACCGGCAGGCCCCACCCTCCTTGCCAGGCTGAGCGGATGCGAATAATGACAGTTGTGGGGATATGGCGGGGGGCTTTCGGGATGTGGGAAGACACCTCAGCAATGCTGCTGTCGAACTTTCATTTCTGACCAAATGGAGAAACAGGGAACAGACTCACCCCCGCCCATGTGAAACCACCAAAAACACCAGATGGAACAGTTCGAGTACTGGCTGTCAGGACACGGGATGTAACTAAAAGATGAAAAGCAAATGAGTGAGTCCTACCATTGCCCCAGCTTCCTTCCTTGGGTGAGATTCCAGGCTGTGGCTCAGGGATGGAGAACCCAGGCAGTGCCTGGAGGATTCCCTGAGCTGGGGAGACAGAGCTGAGAGTCTGGGGAGACCAAGGCAGCTAGAATTCTCAGGACAGAGAGAAAACCCTGGAGAAACCCAGAGGGTCCCCTCACGTATCCAGCAGGGGACTGATCAGTGCACGCAAGGAAAACAGCTACCTGAGATCGCTCAAATCCAGTGATAAAGAAAAAATCTTAAACCATCCAGGAAGATCAGAGGGAACAGTGCCCAACATTCATGGCGGGCTGGGAACAGCATCTGTTTCCACAATCAGCCCGGAAAATCTCCCTTCACAGGTATTGCGAGGAGAATTCTCAAGAAGGCGGCGCTTCCGCCGTGGGAAGTAATTAACCCTGGATTAAATGCTGCTTCAGACCTGCCTAATGATTTATAAAAACAAGACCTGAAAGGATCAAACTTTCCAGGTAGCTTAACTGCATCTTAGGAAAAGGCAAAACATTTATACAACCTGAAGAGAAACCAGAGTATTAACTGTGTCTCAGAACAAAGCTCCAGAACATTTATAGAAATACAAAGATATCCAACACACAAAGGAGGTAAAACTCGCAGTGCCTGGCACCCAGTCCCAGTCTGCCAGGCATTCAGAAAGGCAAGAATACACAGCCTGCAATGAAGAGACGAGCTAATTAATTCAAGCAACCCGGAACTTACACAGATATTAGCATTAGCAGAAAAGGAAATTGAAACAGTTATTGTAACTGTGTTCAAAAGTTAAGGGCGGCATGAAAGATACATACATGTCTATCTCCAAGTTGGACTTCTAGCGGTGAAAACTACAGTGTGTGAGGCAAGAATTACACAGAGTGAAATCACTAGCAGATTAAACACTGCAGGAGAAAGTATCAGTGACCACGAAGATTTAGCGACAGAAACTGTCCAAAATGAAACATAACAGAGAAAAAAAATCAAAAAAGTCAAAATAGCATCAATGAGTTGTGGGACAATTTCAAGCAGCCTAATAGACAAGTAATTCAAGGTCCTGATAGATGGGGACAGAGAGGGAGACAGAAAAAAATATTTGAAGAAATCATGGCCAACAGGTTTTCAAATTTGATGAAAACTGAAAACTATAAACCCTCAGATCCAAGGGACTCAACGAACCCCAAGCACAAGAACAAGAATAAAACTGTACCAAGGCACATGAAATTGCTCAAAACTATTAAAAAGAAGACAAAAGGAAAAAAAAAGCTAAACTGCAGCCAGAGGAAAAAAATACATGGTATGCACAGAGGAACAAAGGTGAGGATTGGTGCAGATTTCTCATTAGAAACAATGCAAACAGGAAATGGTGGAGCAACAAACTTTGAAGCAATGAAAGAAGAGAACTGTCAACCTAGAGTTCTATCCCCGGTGAAAATATCTTGCAAGAACAAAGGTGAAATGAAACCTTTTACAGACATCCAAAGCCGAAGAGTTCCTCACCAACAGTTCCACACCTCAAAAAATGTCAAAGAAGCCCACCAGGCGTCAGGGAAACAGTGGTGTTAGAAATACAGCTCTACACAAAAGAAAGAGCACCAAAATTGGTAACTGCGTGGGCGAGCATTCGAGGCTGTTTTCTGTCTCTAAATTTCTTTGAAACACAACTGACCATTACAGTGAAAATACTGACAATGCGTCGTAGGGCTTGTACTACACATAAGAGTTAAATGTATGGCAACGGCATAGAGCCAGGGAGTGGAGACGGGGGAGCTTACCGTGTGAGGTTCATACGCTGCAGGTGAAGCGGTGCGTTACTCCAGGGTGGGCTGCGGTGGGCTATCAAGGTGTGCTGTAAACCTTAAAGCAATGACTAAAATAACAAAACAGAGTTATAGCTAATAAGCCCACGAAGCAGATAAACTGGTATAATAAAAAAAATAAGTAAAAATTAGTCCCAAAAATGCAGAAAAAGAGGAAAAGGGAACAAGGAACTGGCGAGACAAATAGAAAACAAATAGTAAGATGATGGGCTTGAACTTGACGAAAATTGATAAACATTCCCATTAACAGACAAGCAAGACCTGATGTCGCCTACAGAAACTGCACCTCCACCTGGCGCGGTGGCATGTGCCTGTGCTCCCAGCTACTTGGGAGACTGAGGTGGGGCTTTCAGTCTGGTCTGGACAACCTAGCGAGACCCTTTCTCCTAAAAAAATAATGCACTTCAAGGATAAAGACACAAATGGCTAAAAGTGAAAGGATGGAAAAGATACACCATGATAATACTAAAGAAAAGAAAGTAAAGGAAGTTGGAGTGGCTATATCAATATCAGACAAGTGAATTTCAAAGCAAAGAATATCACCATTGCTTAAAAAGTTCATTTTATAGTGATAAAAGGCTCAACAATTCAGAGGACATAACAATCCCAAACATTTATACCTTTAATACCAGAGCTTCAAAATATATGAAACAAAGACTGGTGGAACTGCAAGGAGAAATAGACACATCTGCAATTAGGTTTGTATATTTCGATATCCCTTTTCCAAAACTTGGTAGGACAAGTAGCGAGTAAGGATGCAGCAGACTTGAATTACACTGTCAGCCAACTCGACACGACTGACATTTATAGAACATACCACCCAACAGCGCAGAATACACATTCCTTTCAAGTGTGCATGGAACATTTATAAAGATAGATCCCATTCTGGGCCGTAAAACAAGTCTCGGTGTATTTAAAAGGATACAAGTCATACAAAGCACATTCTCTGACCACGATGGAATTAAATTAGAAATCAGTAACAGACAGATGTCTGTGAAGTTCCCAAGTGCTTGGGAACTAAATAACACGTTTCCAAATAACTCATGAGTCAAAGAGGAATAAAAAGGGAAAGTAGAAAGTATTTTGCACTGAGCGGAAATTAAAATACGACACATCAGAATTGGCGGGCTGTCTCTCAGGCTGCACCGAGTCAGAAATTTAGAGCTCAAAATGCGTCTTTTAAAAAAGAACAGAGGTCTCCAGTCAGAGGCCTCTGCTTCCAAATTAATAAACGAGAGAAAGAACAAAGTAAGGAGAAGGGAGGAAGTAATTAAGGTCAAAACAGAAATCAGTGAACTAGAAAGCAGAAAAACCATAGAGAAAATCGATGACACCAAAAGCAAATTCTTTGGAAGATCAATCAAATGGGTATTTATTTTATCCCTTTAGCCGGGGTGATGGGGCAAAAAGGAGAAACAGGGATTGCCAGTGTCAGGAATGCGATGACATCACTTCACATCTACGGACAGTAAAAGGATAGTAAGAGAATATTATGAACAAGTTTATACCTATAAATTCTGCGACTTACGTGACATGTAAAAATTCTTTTTAAGAAACATGCTACGAAAGATCACTGAATAAGAAACATAACCTAAATTGCTGCCTGTACATTAAAGAAGTTGAATTTGTAGTTAGAAACTTTCCCACAGAGAAAACTTTAGGCCCAGAGAGCTTTGCTAGTGAATTCTACCAAACATTTAAGGAGGAAGTCACCCTAATTCTACAAAAACTCTTTAGAGGATTCAAGAGGAGGGAATACATTCTAACTTATTCTATGAGGCCAACATTAATTTGGTTTTATAAAATCCAGATAAAGATATTATGAGAAAAGAAAACTGTAGACTAAAATCCCTCATTAACATAGATATAAAATCCTTAGCAGATTTTAATAAACTGAATCAAACAATATGTAACCAGAAAAATATTCATGACCAAATGAGATCTATTTCAAGAATGCAGGATTGGTTTACCATTTGATCCACCGATGTAATTCACCGTATTAATGCAGTAAAAAAGCAAAACAACGTGACGATCTTAATAGACATAGAAAAAGCATTTGATCAAATTCAACATCCATTTCTGATAAAAATTCTCAGCAAACTAGGAATAGAAGAGAACTTCCTCATTGTGACAGAAGCGTCTACAAAAATCCTACAGCTAACATCACATTTACTGGTAAAAGACAGAATGAGCTTCCCCTGAGAACAGTAACAAGACAAAGATGTCTGTTCTTACCACTCATATTCAACAATGTACTGCACAATGAGACAAATGAGAAAACAGGCAAAGAAAAAGAGGTAAAGAAATAAAAGGCATTCGGATTAGAAAGGAAGAAGTAAAACATTATGTGCAGATGGCATGACCATCTATGCTGGAAATCTCATGGAATGTAACGCAACAAAGTACTAGAATCAATAAGCGAGTTTAGCAAGATTGCAGAATACAAAATCAATATAAAAAAACCAATTGTACTTCTGCATACCAACAACAAATAGTCAGAACCTGCAAGAAAACATCTAATAACATCAAAATACATTAAATATTTAGGGATAACTCTGACAAAAGATATGAAAGATCTGCACAATAGAAACAACAAAGCATAGCTGAAAGAAACTGAAGTTGTAAATAAGCAGATACACTTTGTTCACGGGTTGGAAGCCTCAATGTCGTTAAGATGTCATTTCTCCTCAAATTAATCTACAGAGCAACACAGTTGCAATCAAAATCCCAGCAGGGTTTTTAAAAATAGAAATTGATAAACTCAGACAGAGTTGGTTCGAAAATTCATATGGAAATGCAAAAGACCTAGAATAGCCAAAGCAATTGTGGAAAAGAAGAAGAGAGGTAGGCTAACACCGCCTGGCTGCAAGACTCATTATAAAGCTGCAGTAATTAAAACAGTGTGGCGTGGGTAAAATGGGAACAAAATAGATCAACAGAACAGGACAGAGAATCCAGAGACAGGTATAAGAAGTTCTATGATTAACAATAAACAGGCCGGGTGCGGTGGCTCACGCCTGTAATCCTAGCACTCTGGGAGGCCGAGGCGGGCGGATCATTTTAGCTCAGGAATTTGAGACCAGCCTGAGCAAGAGCGAGACCCCGCCTCTACTAAAAAAAAAATAGAAAGAAATTTGCTGGACAACTAAAAATATATATATATTAAAAAAAAAAAAATTAGCTGGGCATGGTGGCGCATGCCTGTAGTCCCAGCTACTCGGGAGGCTGAGGCAGAAGGATTGCTTGAGCCCAGGAGTTTGAGGTTGATGTGAGCTAGGCTGAAGCCATGGCACTCACTCTAGCCCGGGCAACAAAGCGAGACTCTGTCTCAGAAAAAAAAAAACAATAAACAGATCCGCACATATAAGGAATTCTGCAAAGGCGATTCAGCGAAGAAAGGAGAGCCTTTTCAACAAATTATGCTGGAATCATTAGATATCTGTAGCAAAAACAAACCAAAACCGGAACACAAAGAACTCCATTTCATACTATACAACAAATACAAAACTGACATCAAAATGCGTCACAGACACACAAAAGTAAAACCTAAAACTATAAAACTTCTAGACGAATACACAGAAGAAAAATCTTTGTGACCTTGGTTTAAGATTTCTTAATTACGTTACCATAAAATAAGAATTAATTAATTATATTTCACCAAAGTTAAAAACTTCGTGTCCAAAATCACTTTTAAGAGAATGAAAAGATAAACGTTAGACTACAGAAAATATATGCAACACATACATTTGAAAAAGAACTTGCATCCGGAATATATAAACATTTTCAAACCTTAGTTACAAGAAAACGAACAGTTCAATTTTAAAAATGGGCAAAAGATTGGCACACATACTTCACCAACAAAGACATATAGATGGCAGATAAGCGCACGACAACCTGTTCAACTCGTGATTTATTAGGGAAATGACATTTAAAACCATGATGAGATACCGCTACACAACCATTAAAATGGCAAAAATTGAAAAGACTCTTCCCATCTAGCGTAGGCAAAGCTGTGGAGGAAGGGAGCTGCACTACATCACTGATGGGAATGTAAAATGGTGCAAACACTCTGGAAAACAGTTTGGCAGCTTGTTAAAAAATGAGAGATGCGCTACAGCTATTCCACTCCTATAGATTACCCATGAGAGATGAAAGCGTATATCCACACAGAGATTTAGACATAAATGTTCATAGCAGCTTTATCTGTAATAGCCCCAAACTGGAAACAATCCTAATGTCCATCAATGGGTAAACAGATAAACAAATTGTGGTACATCCCTACAATGGAATTCCACCCAGCAATAAAAAGGAACGAACTGCTCATGTAGGCAAAAAAGTAGATGCATATCAAAATAATCATGCCCAGTGTGAGAAGCCGGGCTAAAGGGAATACACACTGTATGACTCCATTTTTATAAGACTATATAAAATTCCAAGGCATCTATAAAGACAGAAAGCAAACCAGTGGTTGCCTGGGGAAGAGGAGGAATGACAAAGGGGAATGAACAATCTTTTGGGGGTGACGGACGTGTCCCCTATCTTGATTGTGCTGACGGTGTTACGGTTGTAAACCTAAGTTAACATCGATCACTTTGTACAGTTGAAACGTGCAGTTTATTGCACATCAAGTATACCTCGATAAGGTTGAAAACAATATTGCTGCAAAACCTCATCCTTTTGGATACCACTGGGATGGAGTTAAACAGGTCTTCAGGTTTTCAGGGGGAGAGAAACTTCTCAAGAGTTAAACGTGGAGGGGTCTTCCTTGCCCTGAGTAATTCCACGATGGGCTTGGGCAGGCTGGACATCCCCTTGCCGGCTCTGCCTACGGGAGGATGTGGCTGGCTGTAGGCGTCAGGAGTGCCTTCTGTCCCCTCGGGTGACAGCTCCGTGGAGGCCGGCAGGGTGGGCAAGAGAGGGTCGGGATGAGGCTAAGGCACGCGTTGATGAACAGGCAGACATCGTCGTCCACATCACCTTCAGATTCACTTGCGCCTGGACGTGCTCTGAAGGCTTTTTAGGGCATCTCCTCTGGACAACCTACTGGCAGAGAGTGTCTCCGTGGGGAAGAGAAACTGGGGGTGGCCCTGGGGCTGGCTGTAGGGCTGAGGACGTTGCCTTGGAGCCACGGACAAATGAGAAAACAGAGGCTGTACTGACTCCGGGACCCCATCCGGCTCCTGTCTTCCCCTGGGGTGGGACAATTAACATCTGTGGCCGTCAGTGAGCAGCTACAGCTGGAGTGTTCTGCTCGCGGAGACAGCTATTCTCACTTTTTACTCACATATTTCTCTACTGTCTAACTTTCTTATAGATACAGGATGGATTATGTGAGGAAACTGTAAATTAAAGTTGCAGAGCTATTGCAAGGCCTAAAGGAGAGAAGGTTCTGTCCAGGCTGTGCGCCTGGCCCGTGGGGGAGGGTCACCAGGAGGACCCTGGCCCGCCTGTGGGCTGGGCTCACCCGCCACGGCCCAGCTGTCTTTCTGTGGGTGCCAGCATGTCCTCAGAGGGGCGTCCCTGCAAGCAGCTGGCTGGCCCTGGCTCGTGTTTGCCCCACACCTCCTGTCCTTTTGTTCGGCTGTGTCCACAGAGGACTGGGGAAGCCCCTGGCCCAGGCCTGGAAGGAAAGCGTGGGGAGAGGACATGCCCGTGAACCCCACGCAGGGGACCCGGCTGCCAGACCCAAGCTCTGCCCTCTGCAGGGCCAGGGCCAAAAGCCTCTACTCAGCAGTCCTGGCTGCCCTTGGGTGTACCTGCTGCGGGGGTCTTCCTCCTGATGCCACCCCGGGCCTACTCCTACGCCAAGAAGTCCCCAACAACTGCTCCCTCCATGGCCTTCTCCTGCCAGTGTGAGGTGGTGGGCCTGCCATGTCTGTGGGCCACATGGCCGGGTGGTGTCAAGCATGTGTTCCGGTGCCTGTTACCCTCTGCCCACTTGTCTGCTGGGAGCTGCTCTGGTGTGGCTGCAGCCTTCCTTTGCAGACCCCGAGGGCTGTGGGGCCGAGCGTGGGCCCTGCTCTCCGTGGCGAATGGCTTCTCCCTCCTCCCTGGAAGGCAGAGGTGCCTGATGGGAAGGCCAGCTACCCCCCAAAGCAGAGCCTGGGTGTGAAGGGGGGGCAGGAAGTCGGGTCTGGAGCGGTCTGGGCCCCATCCGCTCCTCCCCAGGCAGAGAGGAGGCGGGGTGGGAGGTGAGAGGTGAGCCCAGGGAGGAAGGAGAATGAAGGGACATTTCTTTTCCCCCAGGTGTGTTCCAGCCCCTGACAGTAACCAATGGGAAGGGAACAGAGCTGGGAGTCAGGTCCCCAGGACTGGGACCTTCGTGCCGCAGACCGGTTTCCACTTAACACAGCAGCCTCTCACTTCCTGCTCAGTTAAAAGGGAGTCAGCACACCTGCGCCCAGGACCTCATCAGCAGCCATGCTCCAGCTGGGGGCTGTGCAGCTCACCCCTTTGCATTTCAAAAGGGAAGGTTTCAGGGGAAGAAGGGAATGAGGAAGCTGCAGGTGAACTTGCCTTTGTAGGGAAGTGCATCTCTGAAAGTCTGCAATGGCCTCACCCTTTTGGGGGTTCCTCTTCTGCCCCAAGCTCTCTGCAACCTACCTTCTCCACAGAGCTGGTCAGGGACGGAGGCCTTTACAGGGCTGGAAAGTGAATCTACCCACATCCTCCTGGTCCTCCTTTAAGGCCACGAGGACTCCTAGGGCCTGTGTTAGAGTGGGAGGGTCGCCCTAAAACTGAGGCTGTCCCCCGACCCTCCAGGGTGACGGACGTGGAGCTCTGTGGAGAAGCTCTTCCCGCCAGAAGTGCCTCCCCATCCCCATCCCACGTCTGAAGTACCAGGAACCCAGCTGCCAGCAACAGGGCACCCCCAGGGAAGTGGTGGGGGGCGGGATTCGAACGGTGGCAAGAAATCACACTTTTCACATGCTGTTGTGCAGTTTGGTTTTTGTTTTGTGTTGTTTCTCTTTTGTTCCTGTCTTTTTTTTTTTTTTTTTTTAACAAGAAACAAGAATGATTCCTGTAATTGTCTTAAAGGTTAAAATATTATGACAGTTCCCTGATTGGGCTGTTGGGAGAACTAAATGAGACGAGGCTCCAGGGAACATCAGTGTGGCTTTCGGGAGTGTTCTGACTGTGTGAGGAAAAGGACAGCCCTTCTGCCACCAGGATCCTCTGCCTCAGTTGTCCGTGGGGAGCTGTTTGGGCCCTTCAGCTTGTCACTCATCAAATCTGGGCTGCTGGCATCTTCCACACGTCAGAATCGCTCCCTGTCCTCCAGGGAGGCCCTGTCTGTGTCCTAATGGCATGCTTAAGTCTTTGAGTGGAATTTTCAGCCATAAAGAACCTTTGGGATGCAATTCATATTAGAATATTTAAGCTCTCTGGACCCGCCATACCCCCGAGCCCAGGCCCCATACCCTCCCCGCAGCAAGGGCTCTAGCCCTGAGCCCACCATGGCCACAGGAAGCTTGAGAAGCTCCTCCCCACTGCCCTCCCCAGCTCACCTCCAAGCCTCCGTGTTGGGGGTTTGTTAAAGAGTAGGCAGCAGCCGGGCGCCAAGGGATCTGGGAAGAGCCCTCCCCTTAGCGGTGCTGGATGGATCCTTCCGAGGATCCAGGAGGCGGAGTTGAACCCGCCCAGCTCCTAGCCCTGGAGATCTGGGAGCGCCTTCTCCCCGCTGGGGGCAGGGGTGGTGCCGGCTTAGCCCGGGAAGTGAGAGGAAGCAAACTCCCCCAGGGAAGGTGGTCTTTGGTCCTGGGAGCTGCTCCTGGAAGTTGCTTTAAGAGAAGAACTCACAAGCACTGGCTAGAGCCAAACAAGCAGAATTAGTGTTCTGCCCCGCTCCCTGGGCGTGATAGTTTGAAAATGTCTGAAGATGGCGGGGTTGAGAAGGTGGAGGTGATGACTAGTTTGCCCAGCCCCTTCTCCTGCGCGACCCCGAAGACTGCAGAATCAGGCCATAGGGTCACCCTAAGACTGCCTGAAGGCCACTTGGGTGCCACATTCACTCTTTGAGCAAATAGAGGGGTCCTTGATGCTCAAATGCGTGCTTGGGCTGCCTTGTGGCGCTGGGGATAAGATGCATCAAGGCCCTGGGCCCCACCCATGCCAGTGTTTTGATAACGTCAGGGAGAGCGTGTGCAGTGACTCGACCTGGTGGTGCCGGGATTCGCCGTGTGCCGTGCCGCGGTGCGCCGGGCTCGCGGGGCCGCCGGCCCCTGACAATGCTAGCTCAGCTCACGGTCACAGGCTTTCTCACCACCATTCGTGGTGCTGCGGTCACCCAGCTCCCCATCCCTGGTTGCGCTTAGGTACACAAACGTGGCTCGCCGTCCACGGGGGGCCCTGTGGTGCTGAGTGGCCGTGTGCCTTGATTCTCTGCACCACCGTTCGCCGCGTGGGGGTCCTGCGCCCTTTGCGGTGCTAGCGTCAACTTCCTAGCAGCTACTTTGTGCTTCAGTTCTTTGTTCAGTGGCTGGGGGATGGGGGCGGAAATTGCTGCAAGTCTTAGCCCAAAGTTAGGGAACCAGTCCCCAGAGACCCCTGATAGGTTTTACCCTCAGTCCTAGGCGAGAGTGAAACGAATATGGTCACTACCCGCTCCCGTGTTGAACTTCATAAATTTGTTTTTATTTTTAGAAAGCTTTTATTTATTGATTTATTTTGAGACAGAATCTCGCTCTATTGCCTGGGCTAGAGTGAGTGCCGTGGCGTCAGCCTAGCTCACAGCACCCTCACACTCCTGGGCTCAAGCAATCCTTCTGCCTCAGGCTCCCGAGTAGCTGGGACTACAGGCATGCGCCACCATGCCCGGCTAATTTTTTTATATATATATATTTTTTGTTGTCCAGCTAATTTCTATTTTTTTTTTTTTTTTAGTAGAGACGGGGGTCGGGGGGGGGGGCCTCCCTGTTGCTCAGGCTGGTCTCGAACTCCTGAGCTCAAACGATCCGCCCGCCTCGGCCTCCCAGAGTGCTAGGATTACAGGCATGAGCCACCACGCCCGGCCTGAACTTGATAAATTTCAATCCTAAACTGCCTCTGAGAGCCTGCCAGGAGATACTCTGCTCCTTTAAGAAGACTCACAGGGGTAGCAAAGACCAACTGCCCACAGAAGTACAGTCTGCTCTCCCGCTGCCTAGCTAATAGCCCATGTCTGCTGGGGGCCTGCGCGCAGGGATTGGCAAGGCACCACTGCGGAATGAGAACGGACTCGCCCCTTGGGAGAAGAGGGCACTCTTCTACTTTTTCCACCCTGGGGACTGTGGAATTGAGCTTTGGTGTCCCTGATGACATTTGCACCCACGGGGTCCTCCCAAGACCTCCAATAGCATTGAGCCAGGGTGTAGGATTGGGGTACTGGCTACTGAGTGGCTAGGAAATGAAGAGGATTTTCATGCCCCAGATCCTAAGGTCTGTGAGTCTATGAGAGGCATTTTCCCTGGTCCGTGGTTTACCAGTGGCTCCTGTCTTGCCAGTGGCCTGTGGTCTATAGCACTGTAATCCTGTGTACACCCTGAAGTTCCCTGGGTTCTTCTGTCTCCCTGCTCTACCCCTGCGGACTGCGGGCAACGGGCGAACCCAGCTCGGCAGCTGAACCCACTCCTCGGTTCGCCAGTTGCCCGCAGTTCGCCAGCTGCCGGTGAATCGCCAGCTGCCGGCGATTTCCCCTTCAGTTGCCAGCGATTTTACCTCCAGTTGCCGGCATTCTCTCTCCAGCTGCCGTGATTTCCTCTCCAGTTGCCGGCGATTGTCTCTCCAGCTGCCGGCGATACTCCAGTTGCCAGACAACTGGTTCGTGCCCTCAGTTCACCATAGTTTGCAGGATTTGCGTGTGCTAGCTCACCTCTGAGCCTTGGAGTGGCATGTGGTTGTCATCTAGGTCTGGAGGACTGGCTTCACCAGAATGACTTTCCTCACTCACACCACAATGTCCAGGGTTCGCTCTGTGCATTTCCCACCTGGGATGAAAGGACAAGAATTAGTAGCAAGGACAGCCCCTCCCCAGAAGGACCTTGGTAAATTCACTCATAGAGCAGGCTCTTTAAAGCCTATTGGGGATGCCTGTTTCTTTAAGAAGAGGAAGACTAAATAAAAAGCCAATTGAATTCCAGAGGAGGTTTCTCATTCCTCTTGCTGTTTTGCAAATGAGGCTTTCTCTGCCCGAGGCCTAAGCACTGGGACTGGCGTAGCGCCCTCCAGGCCCCTCCACTCTAAGAGCGCGCCGTGCTGCACCCCTCTCCTCTTCTCACTCCTGGGGTTCAAGGAATTGAGTTTTGGGGTATTTGAGGAGGTTTGACACCTGTCGCTTCACCTCACGATGCTAGCCACTCCATGGACAAAGAGAGCACATAGTCCTGCCGCCCAGCCGGGTTTGCTGGTTGCCCATGGTTCGCCAATTGTCGGCAATTTGCCAGTTGCCCGCGGTTCGCCAGCTGTTGGCGATTTGCCAGTTGCCCGTGGTTCTCCAGTTGCCGGCGATTCACCAGTTGCCAGCAATTTGCCAATTGTCGGCGATTTGCCGGTTGCCCATGGTTCGCCAGTTGTCGTCGATTTGCCGGTTGCCCGCGGTTCGCCAGCTGTTGGCGATTTGCTGGATGCCTGCGGTTCACCCATTATGTCGGCGATTTGCCGGTTGCCAGCGGTTCACCAGCTGTCGGTGATTTGCCGGTTGCCCGCGGTTCGCCCATTGTGTTGGCGATTTGCCGGATGCCCGCGGTTCGCCCATTGTGTCGGCGATTTGCCGGTTGCCCGCGGTTTGCCCATTGTGTTGGCGATTTGCCGGATGCCCGCGGTTCGCCCATTGTGTCGGCGATTTGCCGGTTGCCCGCATGGCGATTTGCCGGTTGCCCGCGGTTCGCCCATTGTGTCGGCGATTTGCCGGTTGCCCACGGTTCGCCCATTGTGTCGGCGATTTGCCGGTTGCCAGCAGTTCGCCAGCTGTCGGTGATTTGCCCAGCGATTCGCCCGTTGCCGAATTTGCCGTTACCAGCGGTTCAATGGTGTACTCTAACTTGCTGCTGTTAATCCCTCCTGACCCCCGAGGCTTCCCAGACCTTCTCTGCCTGGAGGAGGCAGTTCTCTGTACCGCAGTTCAGGGATTCACCATTATTCATCATGGTTTGCAACTTCATGCGGCTCTGAGACTCTCAGATCCGCAGGGTACCAGGGTACCTGCATGAAATAATGCCTGCCCCAGTTCCCGGGCAACTTTGTGCACCCTCTTGAGTATTTAGTGAAATTCTCCAGTAGAAATTGCTCTAGGTTTTATTCTGACTTAGGGAAACTGTTCTGGGGGTCCCAAAGACTCAATTGTCCTGAGAGCTCACCTGTGACCCCATCTCCTGTCCTGGATGGTTTTTGTGGCCTGCTCTGTGAGTAAGAGGTGTAAGCTTTGTGTTCTATAAAACTAGGGAACAGGAGACCTATTTCCCAGCATTGTTGTATTGAATAAATGAAATGACTATCGTGGTATAATTCCTGAAAACACTATGAATTGTATGAGCAGTTTGATACCAATTGCCCTTAGGAACCACAAAATCTCTGATCTACAGGCTGGGGCGTGGGTGGCCACACTGGCTTCCCCTCAGGTTTGGAGAGGATGGGGGAGTCACAATGACTTTGTCCGTGTTGCTCCTAAATGTCTTGTGTCCGCTCAGGTCCTTCCATGTGGGGGTGATGGAGGCTAAAAAGAGCAGCAACTGAACCCCCCCCAAGATGAATTTAATAAGTTTTATCCTTAGAGTTGCTTATCCTGTCTAGGGATACCCTGTTTCTTTAAGAAGAGGAAGACAGGCTAGCATTAAAAAGACCAACTCAAAAAAAAGAAGAAAAAAAAAAAAAAAAGAAAAGATCAACCTGCCTCCCACCTCCCGCGGGGTTGGGGCTGCCCCCAACCTGGCCCTGCTTGTTTTCCAAATGTCTCTCTCGCACAGAGGACTAAGCTACTGGTGGCTGGCCTGATCTGCCCTGAGAATGGAACCTGCTGCAATCTTCTCTTTTAGGTCTGGGGTCTGAGTTATAGAATTTTGGGATCTCTGAGGAGGTTTGGCACCTGGAGCTTCATCCCAAGACTGTTAGCTACCCCTTGCGCCCGTACTGAGTGGGCTGCTTGGCAGGTTTGGGAAAGAGCGCAAAATTCACACCCCAGGGTCTAATCAGGAATTGCTAAGAGTTTGTGGATATGTGGGAAGTTACTTCACTTGCCGAGCTGGGGTTCGCCAGTTGCCCGCGGTTCAGGGTTGCCTGCGGTTCTCTGTACCCGTAATTCCGCGATGCTGTAACTGGCCGCAGCAGATCTGCCCCTTCGGCTTCCCAGCCCTGCTTTGCCTAGATGTAGTGGCCTGCACCACAGTTCACAGCGATTCACCACAATTCGCCATGGTTTGTGATTTCATGGGTCTCCACGATTTTCAGACCGCAGGTTATCGAAGGTCCTCGGGCAACTTCCTGCTTGTCTCTGTGGTGCGAGGCTGCCGCCAAATTGCTCCAGGCCCGTATCCTGCACCTCCCCCATCTGAAACTCTACATTTCAAGAGGAACTGAATTTTGATGCTTAGACAACCCTCCCCCAAGGCTCTTGGTTACCAGTGAATTGCTAGAAACTCAGCCCAGGAAATCCCTACTTGAGGCTGATGGTGGGGGATGGTGGAGTCTGAAGTAGGGAGGGCGGCAGCCTCTCCTCCCATTCCCAGGCTGACTTCAGCTCCGAGCTGTCTGAGAGGACATGGTGGGGTGCTGGGGGTCCTATCAGTGATACGAGGCTGCACTGGGCATAGTACTTCTGTAGGCACAACGCTGAGCTGTCATGTGCTGCAGCCCTGGCTTCATCCTCATCCTCATCCTCATCCCAATTCACATAAGCATGCTCACGCTCGTGTGCACACACACGCACACATGCACACGCAGCTCCATCACTCTGAGATGGTTCTGGATTGTTTCCTAGATCCAAAGGGGCAGGCACCCAAGCCCTGTGCTATTCTGAGGGAGAGAAGGAGCTATTCTTGTTCCTCCCACTGTGCAGTCCTGGATCTCACTGTTCTAAAAGGGAGAGCAGCATGGCTGTCCAGAGACAGAGAGGCTGGAAAGACCCAAGTTCACTGGCAGAGGACCTTTGGCTCTGCAGCCCCTGAAGTGCCTGCCTCACTGGGATAAGGTTTTTGGGACAGTGGTGTCTCTGGCGGAGAGAAGTCATGGCGGGATGTGCTGTCCTCTGCTCCTAATGCCCCCACCTTCCCTGGGGCTCTTCATCATCTCATTTGTGACAAAAAAAAGCTGATCCTGTCCTATGCTTGAAACAAGAAAAAGTTTCTGAATGGTTAGCTCTGAGCAAGCCTTTTTCATTTCACCTTTGACATTTGACCTGTTACCAGAGATACCAGGAGAGATCCTGCTCTGTAGGACCCACCGTGGAGGTTGGGGGAGCTCTCGGGGGCTCCTCCTTGTCCTCTCAATGTCTCGTTCTCAAGTCGGTGACTTCCCTCGGGCCAGTAAGGAGAAAGACCTAGGTGACTACAGATTGGCACCCGTTTTAGCGCTCGCGTGCAGAGCTGGGGAATCGGGGCAAGTCTCTGGGCCTCTCTGAACCGCAGGCACGGCATCTGGAAAAGTGGAGAAAGGAAGCTCTGTTGGGCAGGATCTGGAGGGTAAAAAACGAGAACGTAACAGCATGGCCCAATCCCCCAATCACCATAAATTTAAGGAGGAGTCCCGAAATGATTCCATGACCCCTCGAGCACCCCGCTCTCAGCTGGGAGTGTGTCTGCCTCTCCCAGCCCAGGAGGCTCTGCTGAACCTGCACAGCTCCCAAGCCTCTCCGGGCTTCCTCGCCCAGCCTGGGGTGCGGGTGGCACCTGCCTAGATAAGGAAGCCTATGGAAGTGAACTCCCCCAAGGACGGTGGTCTTTGTTCCCAGGGCTGCTCCCAGCTGGAGTTGATCTGTTCCTTTAAGAAGGAGAAGGATTCCCCAGCACTGGAGTTTTCAGGC
The DNA here is from genome assembly GCF_000956105.1 of Propithecus coquereli. NCBI lineage: Eukaryota > Metazoa > Chordata > Mammalia > Primates > Indriidae > Propithecus > Propithecus coquereli. Next base: position 3,658,630 of record NW_012148130.1, on the reverse strand, counting down.
CCCCCATCTGGTTGTGCAAGTTTGCAAATGATTGTGTCTGTGGTGGGGGAGGGGTGAGGCTGAAGGCCTGCCCATCCCCCTCCTCTTGTGCAGCCCTGAGGACCGAGGAATGGGCTTTAGAGTTTCTGAGTCTTTGAGGAGGCTTGGCGCCTGCAGAATCCAAGGGCTGCCTGAAGCCTCTTGAGCTCTTCTTGCTGGCCACCCTCATCCTTTGTGCAAACGGAAAGGGATTGGGGATGCACAAATGACTAGGCTGCTCGGTGGCTTTGAAAATAGGATTGTTTGAATGTTTTAGGCTCCACATCAGTGATTTCAAACCAGTTGTGGGCTTATGAGAAGCGCGGTCACTTGGCTAGCGCTGTAGCTTGCCAGTTTGCTAGGCAATGGCACAGCAGGATTGGTTGTCGCTGTCCACAGTCCCGCGGTCCCATGGTTGGTGGTGCAGACACCCTGCTGCCGCTGTTTTCGCCACTGCAGCGGTTCCTGAGGATCTGTGGCATTGGGCCCCGTGCCCCTCCTGCTTACTTGCTGAAGAATCGGAGTGGAAACTGCTATGGGCCAAACTCCCAAGTGAGGAAAACAGAGGCCCAGAGACCCAGTTCCTCTGTGGAGAGTCAACTGGAACTGTGATTTCTGCATTATGGACACCAGAAAGCAGCCAGGGCACCACAATGTCCTTTTTCTGGGCCAAGTGTGGGAGGGGCTCGTGGGCCTTCTCACATCTGGAGGGGAAGATAACTTCCAGATTGGGAGGCTGTGCGCAGATGACACCCTGGCTTCCTTTGAGGTTCTCTGTTACCAATGCGCCAAGAGCTCAGTTCAACATCCTGAGCCTGTGCGTGTCCCTGTCCTTGCAGTAGGCGAGAGGCCTGGAGGACTGTGAATCCCATCCAACAGGGAGAAGCCTCCCGCTGCTTCACACACCACGCCAGGCCTTTTCTCACCAACCCTATTTGTGCCTCGGTTTCCTTATCTGTAAGGCATGCATAATAAAGTACATACCTCCTGGGGAAGATTAAATGAGCCATTAATAGGCATAAAAAGCTCTTTGAACCCTGCCTGGCCCGCAGCTTGTGTACACTAAGTGTCTTGTTTAGTTTGTAGACCGACAAAGCCCGACCAGATGCCCTTGCGGCTCTGTATCTTCTCGGACTGCGCAATCATTTCTGCAGGAGTCGTTTCTCAAGAGCAAATGGCTGGGACTCATGTGGGTTTAAATATTTGGTCTATGTTGCCAGAGTGCCCTCCCCAGAAGTTGCACCCATGTAGGCTGCAGATGGTAGAAAGCTGATAAGAGAAGCTACATGTGGTAGGGTGGGATGGTCTTTTAACAGTATCTTAAAAGAGGAAGCAACAAAAATCCTACAGGAATATTTTGACAATCAAATCAAGCTGTTACCCTTTTTGCTTTCTGTAGATGCCCTACAGAGTGGTGGTGACCTCTGGGACGAGGAGTCTCACTAGCCGGCTCCACTGGCTGTAGGTTGGGGGTGAGAGGCACTGAGTTGTCACCAAGCCGAACTTGGCTGAGCTGGGGGCTTCCAGCAAAGACAGCCTTAGAATGTGGTCGGCTGTGCTGAGGGCACAGGAATCTTGGTGTAGAGTTGGGGGAACGAGGAGTTTTCATTTTATGTAAAGGGAACATGAGTTCAAGTGGGGAAGCCTTGATCTAAGGGAACATGGCTCTACTTCTGTCCTCTGCTTAGCATAGACTTCCACTTGTGGGGCTGCGGGCGGCTCAAAGATCCCTGCCCCAGCCTTCCAGGAATGCAGCCTGTGGGAGTGAGGCCAACTTGACTTGACCCAAGGGGCTTCTAGAGCAGACACTGGAGTCATTCAAATCCCCTTTCTGCCTCCCATCACCCGTCACCTTCCATCGGGGTTCGAGACACAGACACAGCACCACCTCTAGCATGTGGAATCGTGGTGATGACTTCTGCCAAACTCTGTCCCTTCTAATAGGCTGGGAGGCTTGTAGACCGTCCCCGCAGAAATGGTACCAAGAGGCTGTTGGAGTGGCCTTGCCAGCGCCAGGGAGCGTGGCCTCCCTCGGGCCCTCGCCCCCTCCCTCATCGTCCTCTCTCTGCCTCCTGCCCCATCCCGCCTGGGCTTCCTTCCCAGCCTGGTGGGAGAGGGCAGCTTATATAAGGCCCCCCCCACCCCCGGCCACTTCCTGACCTCCCTAGTGGGGATCCTCAGCCTAGGTCCACTCAGGTCTCCCCAAGTCAGGGCCCTGACTCGGGCTGTGGAAACGAGCTGTAGGTCCAGGCCCGGGTCCGCACCGCTGTTCAGGGTGTGTGAGGGCCCCGTGAGAAACCCCAAAGCAGGGGGCTGGGATATACACTGGAGCCTTTCAGGGCCAGCTGAGGCCGGGCAGCCAGACAGTTTTGCTTGGATCTCTGGGGCGGCCACGTGGCCATACGTTCACTGCTCTGAGAGGACCGTGCCCAGAGCCAGCCGGAAAGTGACTTACAGCTGAAAACAGGATTTGAATGACTTCTGCTCTGGGGAGGCCCCTCAGTATAAACAGCGAGAGTTTCTGGGAAATGTACACACAGCCAGACTGTCGGGAAGGGACATGGGCCCAGGTTCCTGATACTCCCACCTGGGCAAGAGGTGCCATGGCATACCAGCCCCCCTCTGGGCTCTCCCTCTGGGTTAAATGACAGTTTCCTACGTCTTGATTCCTCCTCCCAGGGAGGGGGAGTCACTCTTGGTGCCCGGGCTGGGGCTGAGCAGGGCCCACCTGAGACCCCCGCTAGGCAGCCAGAGCAGAGCTGCGCACAGCAAGTGCACACCCGGCTCCCGCTTCTCCGAGCTCTGGGAGGCAGGATTCGTGCTTGTTGTTCTCTTCCTAGTACCTAAAACATTGCCAGTCCCAGGTACCCGGTGTTTGTTTCTTTTTTTGTTCTTTTTTAAAAAAGATTTTATTTTTAATTATAATATTGTGGATGCGTCATAGCTATACATATTTGTGGGGTACATGTGATGCCTTGATACAAGCACACAATGTGTAATGATCGAATTAGGGTAATTGGGGTATCCATGACACCAAGCATTTATCATTTCTTTGTGTTAGGTACATTCTAATTCCAGTGTCTTAGTTATTTTAAGTTATACAACAAATTATTGTTAACTATGGTTGCCCTATTGTGCTACCGAACACGAGATCTTATTGCTTCTATCTGACTATATTTTTGTACCCATGAACTGTCCCCTCTCTGTCCCCCCACTGCCCTTCCTAGCCTCTGATAACTACCATTCTCCAGTAAGTGTTTCTTGAACTGAACCAATGAATACATGCGTGATTAGAACAATCTGAAATTTGCCTTTTAGGGTTAACAGAGCTCAGGCTAAAGACGCAAAAGCTCAGCTGGTGTATTTTGAGCTCTGTGTGTGCCTGGCCTAGCCCCCGGCCCACATGCCACCTGCTTGGTGATTGGCTCAGAGGACCTCCACCTCCCCAGCCATGGACATTGACCCTCCGAGCTCCTGTTCAGTTGGATAATGCAGGAAGCTTTTAAAAAAATAGTCTGTTTTATTCTGTGTTCAGAGCAAACCTGTGGCATGAATATTGATTTTCATATTTTTGCAGAAAGGAAGTGAGAGTCTTGGCAGGGTGATGTGGGCAGGACCCTCTTCAAAAGGCCTGGGTGCTGGAGGCCACCATCCTCCCTGACTTCACCAGGCCCTCGCCCCCCACGGTTCACAAAAGCAAAGGCTTCTTTAGGTTGGGAGCTGGTGGGAGCAAGGCAGCCCTTTGAAAGTCTGCCTTTGTTTGCTTTTCTTTATCATCAAATGCGCAAGGGCAGCTCCGTTTACCCAGAGGCAGGCGTCTTTAAGCTCATCCTTTCCGCAAACACCTAAAGGGTATGTTGAACATTTGAGCCCGTGTCTCACAGGGCAGAGCGTTTGCACAGCGTAAACCCCCGTGCCTTGGTAGACAGGGAGTTGGGGGTAGACCCAGTTTCTGGGTGTGGCACTGAGAACTTAGGTGACCTGCGGTGTTCTGCAATGACCCTCGGTCATGCTCAGTCACCCGAGGTGGTGAAGTTACCCTAAATGAGAGGAGATGAAGCTTTGGGTGGGCTGAGGCTGCAAGACGAGTCTGATGGTGGCTCTAGAGAGTGCGTGCATCAGGGCCTGGTGTGGAGGGTGCCTTGGCTGCCCTCGGACTCTTCGCACCTGTCCCTGTCCAGGAAGGACCCGTTGTGGAGGACGGAGAGGCTCAACAGCTCTTGTCTGCCAGGCCTGGGGCTGTTCTTCCAACTAGGAGTCTGTGGGAAAGATTCTGTGCCCTGCGTTCTTGAGGAAAGCGTGGCACTGTGCCATCTGCCCTCTCTGGGGGCAGCGAGGGCTATCTGTATGAGGCAAGGGCATACCACTTCAGTTATTGAGCACCTACTGCATACCCAAGCACTGCTCTGAGGTCTTCCCACGCATTGCCTCATTTAACTTTCTCAAGGACCCTGGGGGGCAGGTACTGTTATTATCAGAGAGGTAAAGGGACCCACCCAAAGGCAACTGCTGGGAAGTGGTGCTGTCAGAATTCAGACCAGGCCAGCTGACTTTAGAGCCCGTGTTCTCACCCACCTGCCTCACTGCCTCCTGGCCAAATGTTTGAAGACAATGCCAGGTTGCAGAGAGCTCATGTCCTACCAGGTACAAGAGAGCTGTAGGGAAGAGGGGGAGGAGGCAGGCGAAGTGTTCTGGGAATATTTTTGTATGTGAGATTTGTTTTCCCACTGAGCTTGCAAACCACATCTCAGATCCCAGATGCTGGGGCAGGAGGTCTAAGTAGGAGGAGAGCCTTGTGGGGTGTGTGTTGGGGGGGGTGTTGGGCCGGAGGCCAGCTTAGGGTGGCCAGCTTGGGCCATGGAGAGCCTGGGGGCTCAGCCAAAGTTCCTGAGTGGGGAGGCCTGTTTCTCTTTCCTCTCTGACTGGTATGGGGACTGGCAGAGCCCACAACCCATAGTTCAAGGTGGAGCTGCAGTTTTGTAAGGCATTTCAGAGAGAGAGTGCTCAACTTTGTCCCACCTACGTGAAGATGTCAGGGCACATTGCTCATTGATCTACCTGTTACATTGGATTCACTTTTTTAAAATTACAAAATAAAATTATTCTTATAAAATATATGCAAACTACATCGAAAACAAGGTCTCTTCACCCACCCTCCATGCCTACGGCTGGGCATATGCAGTGAGTACGGCACACGCTTTTCTCCCACTGAATCTCCCCAACTGAAGGAGATAGTTCATCCCCACTGTACGGACCATGGAAATGAGGTTCAGAGAGGTTGAACAACTGGCCCAAGGCCACATGGGCAGCAGGTGGACTAGCTCCTGCAGTCTGATCTTGGGGCCCTAAGCTGCAACCACCAGGCAAGATTGCTGGTCTACCCGCCAGCTAGGAAGGACAGCCAGCGATCAGCACTTGCAACATTGTGTCTACTTGGTGGCCATCCACTGGAACCAGGTGTGCAATGCACGGCTCGTGGCCGACTGTAGCCTCGGCTGCCACACAGAGTGGCACCCGCCCTGCCGCCCAGGACCTGCCCTCTGTGGCTTCTCATCTCCTTTGAATGCCAGGACAGGACTCATCATCCTCACGGGGACTGCCCACTTTTCCCCAAGCCCTCATTCCCTCTCACGTGCCCACAAGCTTCTGAGCAGTTCTCTGAAACAGGCGTCGGGTGAGTGTGGGTCCTTCTGGCTTCTTGGTGGAAGTGCATGGACCCTGCTGCATTTGCTGATTTCCTCCGCTGGGCACCGACTGTGACCTGGATATCAGCAAACTTCGGGTCAGTGAGGGAGGAACCCTGCCCACAGCCCCTTTGTGCACACCGCTCTGATCACAGCGCGTCCCCCAGGCACCCTTGACTGTCCACTAGGGAGCCGGTGGCTTCTGGGTTGGCTTTGAGACACAGATATCCCCAGGCTTGGCTCCGAGAGGCTGACTGTGGGCTCTGGGCTGATCCCGTCCCTGAACATTTAGACCAAAAGTAGGCCCAGAATCAGCTTCTCTCTGACATGAAGATGTTCCTAGTCCTTGTCGAAATCTAGTACAAATGTCTTCTCCAGGGGCCTCTTGGGTGGGGTGGCAGTTTTTCAACTGTAAGCAATCTTTTAGTTAAAAAAAAAAAAAAGCAAACTTTCCAGTCCTGTTCTACCTGGAATACATTTTCTCCTCTGGGGCCCCTCCCCAGGCCTCTGCGCTCTCTGTCAACACAGCGAAAGCCACCCCCTCCCTAGCCGCGGGCAGTTGAATGAAGCAGTTCTTTGCTCCACTGAAGGAAATATTTCCATGGAGTTGGGCCAAGAAAACCCCTTGCTTGAATCCGGGGCTGGATCACACCCAAAGCCGGGGGGCCCGGTGGGGGTGGGGTGGGGTGGGGCGACATGGTAACCTTTTCCTAGTGTCAAGATGTGACTTCTAAAATCCAACCCATGGCAGTGGCCTGCTTCCTCAAGATCCCATTTTTGGCCTACCTTGTAAATGCATTTCTCTAGATCTTTCCTACAGGAATAAAACCATTAAAATTCACTCTTTTTGCTCTCACCAGCTTGGAATTTGTTCACCTCTGAGGCAGGTTCAAGAGAGCCCTTCCAAAAGCCGGATACAGGTGTGTGGCTGCTGCTGGCGCCCCCCTGCCCACCCCACACCTACCGCCCATGCATGAACACCTCTGTCTGGGAACAGTGCCTCATGCTATGCAGGACATGAATCCAGAGTCTCTGAGTTTTTATTTACTTACTAGAAAAAGATTTTACAATTAAGGTCATTAAGAAAGAAGCTAAAATGGTCAATCTTCTTGGACTGCTGCAGCATTTAAAAAAATTTGTTTTTAGAGAGTGTTTCTCGCTATGTTACGTGGCTGGCCTTGCACTTCTGGGCTCAAGCCATCCTCCTGCCTCAGCCTCCTGAGTAGCTGGGACCATGGGCGTGCCACTGTGCCTGTCTTGGGACTGCTGCATTTTTTATAAAAATGCATATTATAACAGTAATACGTGCCAATAGACAAATTGATGAAAGTAGAAAGAAGAAAAATCACCCAGACCTAAAACGACTAGTGGTCCCACTTTGGAGTATTACCTTCCAGCTCTTTTTCATTGGCCCTAGTTATGAAAGTAGCCCTAAAGAGCAATGCCCACCCTCTCTCCCACATGCCACGCACCTCCCTCCCTGGGGTCAGATGACGAAAATGACAACAGTTTATTGTTGACCATTTATTCTTGGGTTGCAACCGGCCAGTGGTGACGGCTGAAAGTTTAGCTAACTGAAACACACATGTGCACTGCCTTGAAGCCCAGCAGTCTACTGGGAAGGAAACTTTATCCTTGGCCTTCTGCGAAAGGTGCTGAACTCTGTTTGTCTTTTAGTATCTACAATTTGGCAAATTCCTCTATGCGAGTGTTGGGGCTGCACCCAGAACAGAGGTTTCAGAGGGAGCAGAGCACTCCAGACACTGGGGAGCTGAGGTTGGTGTGCTTTCTAGAAGAGCCACTGTCAACTTCAAGGCCCCAGAAGGAAGATAGGACTGGTGTTGGTTTGATCATTTCCTGCAAATCCTTGACTACTTGGTGCCCAGTCTCACATCTTATGGGTGACAAAGAGGTTGTACCTGACCAATGACAGGCTTTCCCTTGTCCCACCGAAAAAAAAAAAAGAAACAGTCTCATGGAACCTCCATGTTCTCTGCTGCTTCTCCGACTTTGGCTGAGGTCTATGGTGGAATGGGAGCAGGGGTTCAGGAAATGTGATTTTAGGGGATTCGAATTGCCAGCGGCTGGTGCTGGAATTAGAGGTTAGGACTGCAAGTGCACCCTGGGAGTAGCTGAGGCAGCATCAGCCTTTACTGCAGCTACCCATGGGGAGTGCAGAAGAGGGCCCCAAGAGATCTCTGGTGAACACTAACATTTTAGGGGACCTGGAAAACTGGGAAGACCTGTCTCCAGGGGCAGGCCCCCAAGGTGTTCTGTTCTTTAAAAGCCCTTAGTATGGTTTGCGAGAAGAGAGTGCATTTCCTCCTGCCTGGGAGATGGGTATAGGAAGACCTTGTCTTTATTTCCTGGCTGAATCTTAGGGCCTTTATACCCTTGCCCACAAGTATGTACATGTGGAGAGGAGACTGCTCACACGGCTTTTGAGGGTTCCCAAGTATGAATTAAAAAAAGAAGAAAAATGTGTGCTTTGAATTAGATCTATGTGAAAAAAAGAAAAAGAAAAAGAAAAAGCAGCAAGTTAGGCCACGCGCCTGGGACACTGGCTGTCCTCCAGGGTTAGAGGAGAGCTGGGTTTCCGCATGTATGGAGAGAAGGGCTGCATTTCTCAAACCTGGATTTCCTTGTCTGTTTTCCCCTGTAGATAGGAATCTGAGGCCTCACATGTCCTTTTTGATCAAGAAAAGCATGTACAGCATTGCTCGGATTGAGAAACAGTTCAAAATATTACCATAGGTTTGGCTCCTTCAAGAATTTCTTCCATCGCTTTGGACCAATAAATATTTAAAAAGTTAGTTCTGAGCTCCAGAAAAGCCAACAAAAACATTTAAGCATATGGGTTTTTTTTTTTATTGTGGTTAAACCACGCTCAGTGGAGATTAGTTTACAGTGGTCTTTTCTTTCTCCTTTTGCCTTTCCACCACCATCTCTCTCTCTCTTTCTTTCTCTCTCTCTCTTCTTTCTTTCTTTTTCTCTTCTTCTAGGAAGCAGAAGGATAAACATGTTGCCATGGAGTTCTGTTTAAAATAAAATACAATGGAAAGAAAAGCAGCATGATGAAGTAACCACATGGACTGCAGGATACACCTGATACTAATTACTGTCATGCAGAATGTTCTGGAAGACATTTGACTCGCCTGATGTATACATTCAAATCAAGCAAAGCAGGACTGGAAGGCTCCTTGGGGACCATCTTGTCCAACTCTTTCCTTTTTCCAGATGAGGAAACAGGGGCCCAGAGAGGGGAAGGGGCTGGACCTCAGCCTCCCAGCTAGGAGGGAGCAGAGCTGGGATTCAAACCCGTGGTGCTTTTGCAGGAAACTTAATTTCCAGGGTCTTTTACCTTGGCCTGTCACTGAAATAGACGAGTGAGATTTACCGTGAACCTCAAAGGAGCAGGCTTAGGAGCCAGGGAGCCCAGAAGAGGGCAGAGAGGCTGACTTTGCGCCGGGAGGCCCAGCTTTCCTCATGGGTGCCAGGCCTTGAGGACGAGGCCTGGACATTGGGTGTCTGGAGGTTTCTCCATCTACGCCTCCAGGAGCACCCCAACTGAGGCCTGGGGCTCCCACCGGTGCATTAGCTCATGTCTTTTGGGGGCTGCAGGGCGATGCGGGGAGCCACTGTCTCTGCGACAGCCGCCAGGGCCCCCCAGTGCGTGGCTACTGATGCTCCCTGGTGGCCGCCTCCATTCCCACGCGCCGAGGGTGAGCGCGAGCCCCATGACAATGCTCGCCCCTCGCCTCTGCCCCGAGAGGCTAGCAACCGGTCCTGCCGGCGCCTGATTGGCCGTGGGGCCCTGACGACAAGGGCTCCTGGCTGCTGATTGGCCCCGGCCGGCTCCGGCTGTTTCCTAGCTATTAATACCGTGGCTAATAAATGTTCTCCTGTTGACGCGGGTGCTCGGAGCCATGATTTTCTGAAGCGTTCCTGACGTCTGAGGCTGGTGCGGGCCTCTCTGCCTCGCTAGTCCTGCTTCGGGGCTCTGGTCTCTTGGGCTCCTTGCGGGCCCCACATGTTGTAAACGGGGTGTTTTCTTTCTCCCTCGCACTATCAGGCACATGTAGGTAGCTGGCCACGATGCCCCCCAAGTCCCAAACCTTCTTGTCCCCAACAGTGCATCTGTCATTCAGAAATGAGCCCCCCGCACCCCCGCCTAGGGCTCCGTGCCAATGGAGACCCGGTGGTGGGTTTCCACGACCCTGGTCCGCAGCGCTGGGCTGGGCAATAGCCCTTCTCCTGCGCAGCCCGGGGGCTCCCGCCTGCATGAGTCCCTAGTGGGGTCTCGGGGCACTGGCCGGGGGGCGCTCTGAAGCTGCCCGAGCCCCCCAGAGGTGCGGGGCAGCTACTCTAACGGAATCCCTCTGCGGGGCCTCTTCTGCCTTCCTCGGTGGGCTGGGGGCTCGGCCTCACCACGCACCCCGTCCTGTCCCCCCACGGCCCCCCGCCTCACCCTAAGATAGGGCCTTGGTCCCTTCGGCAGCGTCTGACCTTTGCGAGAGGACATCTGACTGGCGGCCCGGCCCGCCCGGCCACTCAGTCCCGGGCAGCGCTGCCTAAGGCGCCACCTGTTAGGGATTAACTCTCGTGTGCCAACTCCGAGTACGAGGCCCGGCTCTGCTCCGCCGAAACATGTGTCGCTGCCTGTTTCCCGGGCTGGCGTGTGCGTGTGTGTGTGTGTGGGGGGGGCACTCCCAAACCGCATTTGTGGGAACTCACCCCAGTTTTGGGGGGTACCCCAGGCACCTCCACATGGGACCCGGTCCTCCCTCGGAAAGTACTTTCCCTATAGGGACACGGCTCCTGTCCAGATTGCTGTGACAGCCCTGGTTACGGGGGTACCCCGTTGTGAAGGCGGAGGACTCGGACCCCTGCAAGGGAGGAGACGTTGCGGGGTTTGGGGTGCACAGGTTGTAAGCGTCAGAGCCCGGGACGCAGAACCAGGCTTTTCTGACTCAGAGATGCTGTGCTGTGTCACTCTTGCCAAAGATGACCGATCAGAAATAGGCGGGTGGGCTAGAGGGGGGTGACAGTCCCCGCTGACCCTTGGGAATGAGTTATCTCCCCTGGGGCGTTTATTTTCCCGGAACAATAAGAGAAAGCATCATTTTCTCTCCCCAAGCCCGCATCCTCGGATGGATGTTCCGAAATCACCAGGTGTGTGATCCGCGTCCCCGCCGCCCCACCTTCGCCCTCGGCCTGCCTAAGGACAAGCATCCTTGGGGTGATTCGCCCCCAAAACTGTGCGCACAGCTGGCTCTGCCTGGGAGCAGAGCTCCTGCAGGGAAAGGCACCCGCGACCACAGGGTGTTGGTCATGGCGGCCAGGGGCACTGCGGCAGAATTTTTTCCTCTCTTCTTTGCTGCAATCTGGGTGCGGCTAGAGCAATTTGTCATAGAATCTGGGGGGCTCATTTTTCCGGCCAATCGCTTTTAGAGAAATGAGCGCATTGCAGCAGAATGCGCTGACGTCAGAGACCACCCCTTCTGCGCCTGCATATAAACCCCACCCCGCCAGGCTCTGGCGCAGACGGCGGAGAGCAGCGGCGAGCGCGCCTGGGCTCGCTGGCCCGGCCTGCGCCGCGCCACAGCCGGGGCGCCCACGCGAGGACCGCGCGCCTGGTGAGTGGGTGGCCATCCTTGCTGCAAAGGATGCGCAAAAGGAAGATGACATCCCCTCTGGGCTGGGCGCTGTCCTCCTGGACACGCCGAGAGGCCGATGCCGTGGACCTTCTCCCGAAGGCGGCCACTTCATCTGGTCCCCGCGCATCGGCAACGACACTGTCAGGAAGGGACATCTGCAGGCACATTTTCCTGGGGGGGCGATCAGGGCCCCTTTCTCGCCTAGTCCTTGAGCGTAGGCTGCGTGGTAGGCCCTGGAATGAGGAGGACCGGGAGGCTGAGGCAACCCCTGTTGGGTTCCGGCGTGGCGCTGTCGCGGGGTCCAAACCCAGCGTTTGTGTGTTCGAAGCCTTAGAATCCGTTAATAGTGGGAGACATGGCGGCGGCGCGCTCTGCGTGCCCCAGGAATTGGGGGGGAGGCACCTGAAGAGCAGGGTCTCGGGGTCCGTTTCCCCCCTAGGTCTTGGCCAGGTGCTGGTGGGCGGGAGGAGCCGAAGTCCCTAACCCCTAGGGGTTCCGAACCCTAAATCGTGGGTTTGGTGCAGAGCGGATTCCAGTCAAAATTTGGAGAGTACATTTTCTAGCCGAGGTCACCTGGTTGCCCCTGGCCGACCACCCACCCCATGGTGGAGGGAGGTGCGCCCAAGCGCAGACCTGCCCGGGGGGCCCAGGACCAGGTCCTGCGAAGCACGGGGAGAGGACTTGGGGGCCGGGCAGAAGAGGCGCGTGGGCGGGTGGGGTGGAGAGAAGGCCGCGTCCTTGGATCTGGAAAGAGGGGGGCGAGAAATGCAGAAAGGGGGTGTGTTGAGGGGGTCCCGGCGCTGGGCGCTGGGAATTGGGGGCCGGGGGTCTTTTCACTGTTGCGTAGTAGTTGCTGGAAGATTCTTACATGTTGCGGGCTTTGGATTTTTGGCAAAGTCGCCTCTGGCTATTTCCTTTGTCCCTGTCAAGCCCCCCCAGGCCGCCCCCTCCCCAGCCCGGGCTGGCGGGCTTGGGGTGGGGGGGCGCAGGCGGGCTGCTACGTGGCAGGTTTCTGGAAGGTTTCCGTGCTGGCCGCGAGAGGGCGCTGGCGGCACTGCGGAATTTTGGGGGGCGGGGTGGGGAGGGGAGGTGGCCTTTGTTCTTCTGTTGGAGGGGGTCGGGTGCGGGGTTTTCTGGAAGATTCTGGATTCGTTTACCTAGGGGAGGTGTGTTGAGATCCCGGGGTTCGCTGGGGAGCGGCCGCAGGGTCCGCACTGACCACGCGACTTAGGGTGTCGTAGGGGAGCGTGGCGCAGATGAGTTTATTTTTGGGGGTCTTTGGTTTGGGGGTCTTGGGTAGGTCGGCTTATCGCAGCAAGAGGAGGCTGTAGAGAGGTTAATTGTGCGCCACCAGTGCGGGGCCTGGAGACTGTTGCTATGGTGACGGAGGGAGGCGAGATTTTGGGGGGGTGGCACGTCGGTGCCTGGCGGCTAAGGAGGGTCGGGTCGGGCGACCCCCATTTATAGTATTTTCTGGCGATGTCGTATCTTGTATCATGGGTCCTGAGACCACAAAAATAGGCGAAAATGGTATATTGATAACGGGTCTTTAGAATTTTAATTGATATTTGTTCGATTGGATTTGCGGAGGTCGGAGCCGGGTGTCTGCGTTTTCACGCGTCGGAGGTGGCGTGTGCTCCTGGAGGACCTCGTGGCGGGGGTCTGCTCGGCTTCGTCATGGTGCTCGGTGCGGGGTGACCCTGCGGCTGGTGGCGCAGGAGCCCCTGTGCTCGTGCGAGGGGCTGCCTGGGGTCCGCAGGTGGACGCCCGCAAGGCGTTTGGGGCACGCGGCGGCTTGAGCAGCTGGCTGGGTGGGCTGAGCCCCTTGCCCAGCCTGCGACCTGTTGGGCGCCCCCTGCCCATCCTGCGCCAGCCCTGCGCTTGGCAGCTGCGCACTTGGCGTGGGCGGGGGCGCCGCAGGTGGCTGTGCGCTGGGGTTCTGGGCGCGGGCCGCGCGCCCCCTAGCGGTCGCTGCCTGCAAATGACTCGCAGCCCGCTAAGCGGGGCTCTGGGTGGCGCATGCGCACACAGCTAACACTTGTGACCTGTCAATCAAGTAATCATTACCCCCTCCCATTCCTCTCCTCCCCCTCCCATTTCTCCTCTCCTTCCCATTTCTCCTCTCCCTCATCTCCCTCCCATTCCCCCCTCCCTCCTCCTCCTTCCGTTTCTCCTCTTCACTCCTCCCCCTCCCTCCTCTTTCCCTCATCTTTGCTTTCACTTCCCCTCCTCTCTCTCCTTCCCTCCTCCCTTCTCCCCCTCCTCCCTCCACACCCTTCCCTCTTCCCTCCTAACCCCTCCCTCCCTTCTCTTTCCTCCCCTTTGCCAATCCTCTCTCCCTTTCCCACTGACTGCCCCCACCCGCTCTCTGCTGTTCCTGTGCTGGCCGTTAGAGGTCTTCAAGCTGGTTTCTAATCTGGCCCCCTCCCATGCCATAGGGTCTCTCTTCAGGGATGACGTCATCTGGTTATCTTCTTGTCTTCGAAGACCACCCACTCTTGATGCCAAGCTGCTGCCAAGGTGCCTGCTGCTCATTTACGCCTTATGGTACATCTACCCCTCCTTGTGGCATTTCATATACAACATGGTGGGTGGAATCCCCCAACCCTGCCACCGGCCTTGCACCACCCCCAGACCCATTTTCAATTAAAAGACAATTTAAAATTTTAACTAATTAGCTTTAATTTTAATTCATTAGTTTAAATTGTAATTCATGCGTACATATGTGGGCTTTTAAGTGGCCATCTAACCTTTGATTAATTGCAGAGGGCACTAGGAGCACAGATTCCTGGATCCCATCAGCATACAAAGCAGCCACCAGCAGACACCCAGGACCAGGACAGCAGAGGATGAAGAGGACCAGAACTGACCAGCTGGCTGTCCCTCTTGGCTAAAGACTTAAACCAATGCCCTAGTGAGGGGGCATTGGTCGTTAACCCCTGACCTTTGCTACGCTTATGCCTTGACTCTCTGTCTACTTTCTTATACATCTCTGCTTTTGTTAACCTGCTAGCGAACTGGAGTGTTTCCCTCCTCCCCAAGGGGGTGTCAGTCTTTCTCGACTGGCTCTTGTTGCCCTTATGATGTTCTGAATGGAAGGGTCCTTTTGCGAACGTCTCAGGAGGGGGACCTGGGCCAAGGGCTTGACCAGCTTCTCCCTGGCAATTCCAAACCCCTGGGTGGGCTTCTGGAATGAGCATGTTACTGAACCACCAAAGGCATGCCCCACCTCTTCTGAGATCTCCCTGTCCTTTCTGGGGAATGGGGACCACAGGAGCAACCTCCTAGGGTTCTTGTGAGAATTAAATGAGATCGAACAGCCTCAGGCAGGGCCTGGTCAGGAAATGTTTGTTGAAAGGTTGTCAGGTCAGTGGTTCCCACCATTCCCACCCCTCTCTTACGTGTCTTATTTATTTTCCAACAGCACTCCAGACGGCCTGTGTCCCCGGGGCTCTCCTTGCACCGTGGCCGTCGGGCTGACCTGAGTAAGAACACGAATGATGCATGTGGCCATTTCCAGAGCACTTTCTCTGTGACATGAATATGTTATTGCCATGTAATATTTGTATGTAAATGAGGCAGCCTCATTTCCAGATGAGGATGACTTTGGTACTGATTTTCACAATTTAAGAAGGTGAGTGGGAAAGAGGACCTGTGAGACGTGAGTGCCCTGTCCCCTGGGATAGGACTTATTTACCTTTACAGTAAGGAAACTGTCTCTGGGGGGATGTGAGTGTTTTGTCACATTGCTGGCAAGAGAGGGGCCAGGGTTAGGCCCTGGATGTCATTGTAGCTTCCCCTAACCCCCTGTCACCCCCAGCCCAGAGTTATACTAAGAGCCCTTTTAGTTTAAATCTAACATTTGACAGTGGGACAGTCTGTTTGAAATCTCAGCTGCCCAGGGTGGTCTTGGGGATCTGGGTGGCCCCAGTGCTGGTACCATGTGCTGGCTTCGCCTCTTAATAACGGTGGGACCTTAAACAAGTCGCTTAACTTCTCAAAGTTTCAGTTCCTTTCATGGTCTAAATGGGGATTAAAAAAAAAACACCCACGTTTATCTACCCCACAGGGTGCTTTTGGAGACCAAAAGATGTAACTACTATGAAAGTGCTCTGTAAATTGCTGCGGAAATTGCAAGATACTTAAATACCCGAGGTTGCCCCTCATTGTTCACATGTCCAGCTCTATTCTCCCTCAGTAATAGCAGTTAGCACCCAGTGGGTGCTATGTTCGAGTGTGCTCAATAAATAAATTGCAGAAGAAATAAAAACCAATTAATTCAACAAACATTTTCTGGAGCACCGACAATGTGCCCAGGGCACCAGGCTAGGTATGTGATACCAAGATAATGAAAACAGTCTCTTGGAAGCTAATTGGGGTCCTCATTGACCAGCACTTTCTTTCGTCCCCTTTCAAGCCAACCAGTTTTGTCCGGACAAGACAAAAACAACTGAGGCCTCTTTAGAGAAGCCCAGCTTGGTGTAGACAATAGCCGCCCAGCATCTGAAAAGGGCTGATTGGATTATGTGGCAAATGGAGGTGCTGGGATGACTTGGAAGGTGACAAATGAAGTGGGCGGAGACCTGCTTTGAGTTAATCCAGGCTATTAGGAGGAGACCTTTTGTCTTCCAGAGACTGACAGGAGCTTTTACCACTGGTTTTTACATCCTTAATGTTAAGGAGGAATAATTTATGGTCAGTAAAAATCCAGGCCCCAGTGAGATTCCTGCTACCAGTGAGTAATGGCAGCGAATGGTTATGTCACCCTTTGCAGTCTGCAGAGCACTTTTTTGCAATCAGCCATTCATTTGATCCTCACAACTCCCTGTCCTGATGCAGGACCGGCCTGCCACCTCCCAGGGAAGCAGAGGTTGTCCAGCGGCTCTGCAGGTCGGGCCCCACCGTCCCGTCCCGTTGCACCCCATTGCGTCTTAAGTTTTAGAAGTGTGCCCATCTCAGTCCCCGGCCTCCCTCTGTGTTTCTGACTTTGCCGTCTCCGCAGCCTGGGGCCCCCGGGTCCTGATGCCATCCTTTGTAGCCACCACAGTCTCTGTCTTTCCTTTCTAGCCCAGCTTCTTGAAAGTCTTCTCTACACTTGCTGTCTTCCTTCCTCACCTCCAATTTCCTCTTCAACCCACTGCCTCCTGACTCGCTCTGCTCCGTGGAAGGGCTCTCACTAAGGTAAAGACTTTTCTCTAGCTTAACTCTTGACGTGTTTCCAGCTCACGGACACACAGACACACAGACGCATTTCCATTCCTTCTCTCTCATGGCCTCGTGGCTCCAGTTCACTTCTGTTTACATGCACTCCCCCAGGCGTGACGGGGACACCTGCTGCTCATTCCTTCTTTCCTGGCACCCCCCAGGAACTCGCATACCCGGGTCTTCCGACCTCTGGAACCTGCCTCTTGCCATCTTGCCACGTTGCCTTAAGTGCTCAGAAGTTGGTTGACCTGGGTTGGAGTCCTGGTTAAACTACCGAGTGCTGAGACCTTGGGGTAGGTCAGCTTTCCCAAGCCACCTTTATCTCAGTTGCAAATTAGGGTTAATAATCTTTACTTGGCAGGTCAGGTGAGATCTCCCACAGGTAAGCACCAGATGCTATTTGAAGGACTTGAAATAAAGTCAATAAAGTAGCCATGAGAAAATGCAACCGGAGTCACTGCTAGATGTTCTTACACGTCCAGTTCCCACGGGAGGACCAAACAGAGAGAAAGAAGTGGAGGGGGAGGGGGACATAGGACCGGAGAAAAGAATAATTTAAAAAAAGGCATTAAAGGTGAGCACAAAAGTGGGAAAGGGAGACTTAGAAAATATTAAAATACACCAAAAACGCATCCAGACAAAAGGTTTCCCCTTACGTTAGGTTGGACTAAAAGACAGCAAACAGGAAGAAGGTTTTAAATTGATTATCCCAATGACAAATCCCAGGAAGCTTTCAAATCAAATCGCCCCATTTTGGGTTTTTAACCGCTTCCATCAAGTTTAACCTGGTAAGCTCTGCCCCCGCCCCGCGCCCCCCTCGCTGGTGATTAAATCCCGAAGGTGCACGAAGTATTTCAGTGAATGAATGGCCAGCAGAAAAGAGCCTCCCCTCCCCCCAGCTGTGTTTTTCAGTTTTATTCCACTTTCCGCCCTTTCCCCTTAATGAACAGAGGGCTAATCTCGGGCCCTGTCGAAGGAAGAGGCTGCAGAGGAGGCCGCGGACGCTAATGAGGTAGCTGCTGGGCTCCAGTGTTCCTCTGCAAGGAGCCTCCTTTGTGTGCGAAGGAAAAACACCCTGATTATCATAACGAGGAGAACTGGCCACCGCGGGGCAGGGGCTCACGGGTGCTTAAGCCACACTTCCAATTTTGGTGTCGAGCTGACGTCCTTTTGCTCCTCGTCTCAGTCTCTGCGTGTCTCCGTGCGGAGTCCATTGAGCGGGGTTGGAAGTTGAAGGCGGCTTTGGGACGTGAGGCGGCAGCCAGGGTTGCATTGTAGGAAGTTTCTTTGTTCGACCCTCCACGCAGATGCAACCGGCCGGGGCATTCATTCTCTCTCTCCAAGGGCCGAGGGCCGGGGGGTCCACTGGTGACCAGTTCCCAGCCCTCGCCCTTCCAGCTGTCTTGTTTCAGGGCCCCCTGAGACCACCCGTAGCCATGGTGAATAGGTCACAGGTGTGGAGCCCGTGGTGGGAATACCTGAGGAGTGTCCCGCCCAGGTCGAGAAGTGGGTGGATGTTGACTCCCCAGCGGTCCCCATGCAAAGGCACGGTTTGGGGTTCATCTGTGGCTCCAGCATACTAATGGGATTGGGACTCGGGGCAGTGACTTGTCAGGATCAATCAGCCAAGAGGGAGATTAAAACTTACATCGGGCATCAGGGCTTGCAGTTCCTCTCTCGGCCCCTTAATTCTGCCTCACCCTCACCCACGTGTCCTGCACCCTGCCTGAATTCTGATCCCTTTGTGTTTTTCTCCTGATCCTTGAACTCCCTGGAGCCCGGTAATGTCTTTAGAGCAGGTGTGCCCTAGTCTGAAACTTGCCCTTATTTCGTCCAAGAGCTGGACGTCTCTCACCCCGAGGCAGATCAATCACGATTAGATCACTCCAATTAAACTTTAGGCTCTAGCCAGACCTTTAGCCAAATGGAAGAAAACTAGGGGAGAAGGGAGGTATTTGGAACAAGAAAATGTTATTAGTTAAAACCTTAAGGGGTCTCCCTCCCTGATGAATCTGCTGGCTAAAGGTTCTCTGGAATCTGGAATCAGAATTGGATGTTCTTTCTGAGTTAGTGAAACCAACTCTACCCCATCCCCTCCATAAAGAGTGCCAGAGGATGTCCCCTGGCATGGAGCTGAGACCGCCAAGGACAGAGATGTCCCACGCCGTCTTGGAGGGTGTTGGGATTAGGGCATGAGAGGACTTCTTTTCGTTAGTAAAGAATGATGCATGGGACCCTCCTCATCCTCAAACACATGTCGATAATTAAAATGCAGGCCCCAAAGCCATGATTAATATTCTAGTAGCCCCTGTGGACATTCGGGAACCTGGGGAGGGTGTGGATGACCTTAGTCAGCCAGGATCTTCCAGGGTCTTTGGGGTTTTGTGCCCAAGGCTCCTGGAACCCTGATGGAGGCTCCCAGTCCCCCCCACCCCCACACCTGCTTGGGTTTCTTAAACTTTTCTAAGGCCACCAGCATAGGGCTGGGAGCCCAGTGCTCCCTTGAGTGCAGGGGTGAGGGACATAGCGGTCCCTGTGCTCAGGGCTCCCTTCCCCCACCTCTGTTTTTCCATCCAGGGTCCTGGCTGCTCCCTTAGTTTGCCCTCTGACCCTCAGAGCCCGCTGGTCTCTTAAACATCCGTCAGGTAGACCCTGGGGGCGCAGGAGAGAATAGGACACAGCATAACCAGATGGGGGAGGATTGCGGCCAGGAAATGTCCCTACCACCCAGTTCTTCCAAGAGTTACTATTCCTTCTGCACTTACTGGCCTCTCCCTGCACCGCTCTGTCCTCTCTCCTCCTCTCCCTCTGTCTCTCCTTTCTTCCCCCCTTCCCAGTTGGGCCCTCTTAGGGTGCCCTAGGTCAGCCCTGCCCCTCCTCTGGGTGTCCCAGTGCCAGCCTGGCACAGAGTGGGGCTCAGTAAGAGTATGTGGGATGTATGTTTGGACAGGTGAGCGAATTGCAGGGACTCGACTGCCACTCCTGAGCAGCCAGGTGGGCAGCGTGGGAGCTCTAGGTTAGGGGTTGGAGGGTGGTTTCGTTCCACTCAAGAAGTGCGTGGGCAGCTTCCCCCAGCCACGTTTGTGTGTGGGCCTTGCGGTTGCGTCCCTGCATTCACCCGCGCGTCCATTCCGTCATCCAACAGTTGATCCTCACTGAGTGTCCCCATCGCCCTGGCTCCGGCCTGGGCACCTGCCACGCTAGCCTGCCCCTTGATGGCCTCTGCTTCCCCAGGGGGGCGGGCCGGGGGGTTGCTTCAGCCAGGGGCAGCCTCCGGTTGTCCCAGGTGCCAGAGCAGGGGACTCCTGCTCTGTAGAGGGCAGGCCAGAGGGTGCGAAGGGCGGGCCTCCCTCTGGGACCTTTTACTCAAACCCTGGAGGAACTAGGGTCCTTGGGGCTCTGCCTCTGGTCGGAGCCAGCCGCTCCTCCCCTCGGCACCTCCCACCCCATTCCCGTAGCTGAGCTGTCCTGGCCCCCTGGCCCTGAAGCTCTCAGGACTGAGGTGGGTGCAGGGGAACAGCAGTGCTATGTGTCCCGAGCTTTGGCCACACGGGTCTCCCTCTTGAGGTGGGGTCTGTGACTCAGACCTTTCCCTCCTGTAATACCTTCCTCCCCCTAGGGCTAAATCCAGCTCCTTTGCCCTTTGGTCACTGGCTGGGGTCTGTCCCATGCAAAGACAGAGGCTGGGAACCTCCAGGGAGCACGTGCAGGCTTTCCCTCTGCCCGGCTGCCTCTCTGCTCCGGTCTGCCTGGTGGCTGGGCCAGTTACCCACCGGGACTCTGCTTGCTTCCTCTCTGCAGTCCTGGCCTGGCCCACCCCCTTCTCTGCTGGGAGCCCTGGGCTCCTGACCCTCTGGGGTCACCTGTCCGGCCCTCTGCCTAGCAGGCGGGTCTTCCTTGCTCAGCTCACACCTGTGTTTCCTGGCCCTGTCTGCTGCCTTCTGCCCTGCCACCGGTCCGAGCTCCCCTCCCAGCCCCAGTAGCCACTCTGCTCAGTGCCCAGTTTCCAACAGGTTCCCCAGGTCCATGGGACGAGCCCTGCTGGTGTCTCTGTCTCCCGCCAACCGTCCTCAAATCCTCCTCCCCATGGCTGTAGCCAGATGAACATCCCGCCCCCCTTGCCCAGGGTGGGTGTTGCCCCCAGCCTGCCCGTACTGCTGCCATGTTCCTGAGAGTCCGGGGCTCTCCCTGGCCAGGTGCCCTGCTGCCTCCTCGGTGTTGGGTTTGGCGCTGCCGCCTGGGCCTGTCGCCCCTCTTGCACCTTTTCCTGTCATTGCACATCCCACGTGAGCCACCCACTCCACCGAAAAGCAGACTGCCGGTGAGACCATGCGCCGTGTCCTTTTTGG
Organism: Propithecus coquereli; assembly: GCF_000956105.1. Taxonomy (NCBI): domain Eukaryota; kingdom Metazoa; phylum Chordata; class Mammalia; order Primates; family Indriidae; genus Propithecus; species Propithecus coquereli. The sequence continues at coordinate 3,637,717 of NW_012148130.1, read as the reverse complement.
GCGTTTGTGACCTTTCCGTGGTGCTTGCCTTGCCGTGATTCTAACTCTGTGGTCCTCCCCAAGGCTGGCTTCGTCCTCCGCACGTGGGCCCTGATCCGGCCGGGTCGGCTGAAGACCTGCGGTTGAAGGTGGCAGAAGAGCCCGGCTGCGAGGACCCCCACCCTGGACCCAGCCCTTCTTCCTGCTGTGCCTCTCGCTCTTTCCTGGTTTGGGGTAAGTTTCTTGCTTTCTTGTGACACCACGATTTCATTAGGGGCAGCTCACGTCTCCTCTCTGTGCAAGAGCATAAACACATTTAGTTTGAGAGGGAGCAGCCTACCAAGGTGACTCCTCTTCCACATCAACCTGGGGGTCTGGGGGCCCGGAAGCGGCCTGGAGTGGAAGCCTTTGCGGCACTGAGCCAGCGTGTGGGGGCCACGGGCCCATGACGGTAAGTGGGGAGCCTCCTGGAACAGCCAGGCACAGAGTAGGCCCTCGGGAGAGCTTTGCCGAACGTGCTAAAAGAAGGGACCCAGGGTGCGTTTGCGCTGCCCACCTGCGCGGAGTGAGCAAGTGGGAACGCTTGTCTGCTCCGCAGCTAGGAAACCACTGCTCCCCGCCAGCCATGGCACGGCGCTCCCTGCGAGAAAAGCGGTTTCTCACACATGCGGCTTTGATAATGTCCTTTAATCAAATAGCGATTTTTGAGTGAGTTCTTCTCTTGGCCTCTTTTCCTCACTCCTGAAATTGCGATGAGATGGGGATGTTTTTGTTTGTTTAAATAAAATAAGTAATGGTAGACAAGAAAGCAGAGGATCGGAGCCACACGATTCACTCGAGGACTCGTCATTTGTTTATTTGTGGGTTTATTTGTGGTTTACTTATTCAGGATGCGCTCACGGAGCCGTCCGGCGCTCAGGGTTGGGGCCGCTCTGGGGTGCCTAACACCAGGCTTTGCATTAAGGATCAGAGGGTCCAGCTGGGTGCCCTGGGACGTTCCGAGCAGCAGTGTGACTTGTACGTTGGCCAGGCCAGCTGGTGCGGAAGGCAGGGGCCCTCCAGTTCTGCCTGGCCCCAGGGGTGACGGCTGGGAGAGCAGGAAGAGACGGGGCTCAGCTGTGGACACCTTCCTTTCTGGGGTCCAGGGGCTAAGCCCATGACTCACGCAGGGGCAATGGGGTGTTTTCAGAGCCACTGGCCCTGTGAGGCCGGGTGCTGGCATTCCTCATATCTGACACTCCGGGGTAGCCATTAGGGTGGATGAGTTAAACTGCCCAGGGGCACAGGTGGGAGATGGGAAAGGCCTGAGAGGTGGGGGGAAGCTGATTCAATCCCCCCAGCCATTTAGGGAGCCTTGAGGGGGCCCCAGCACTGTCCTTGGCCCCAATGCCAACACTGCCCCCTTGACGCCCACACACAGGGTTTCTGGGAGAGGAAAGTTGGTGAACAGAGCTGCATGCCAGGGCCGGACCCCTGCCCTCCCCTCGGAGTCTCTGGTTTCCAGCACAGCCTCCATAATGCTCTTTAATCAAACAGAGGATTTGGAGACAGCTCTTCTGCAGCCCTGCCCTTCTCCCCTGAAATTGAAATGGGATGGGGATATTATTTTTAAACACAATCTGTCAGTGCAGGCAGAGGGGCAGAGGGATCCACACTGGGGGCTGTTGTCTGCTTGTTCTGGCTCTCTGGAGAGCCCGACAGCCTGAGAGAGGTGGGGAGTGTGTGCCCAGGGCTAGCTCCAGGGAGGGGCCCTGGAAGGCTCTGTGCTGTGACATTTACTCCATGCTAGCATTTACTGAGCCACCTGCAAACACAGTGACGTGGAGAAGAGGCCCGGGAGGGGCTTTACACAGGGCAGGATGCTGGACCCCCAGGGGGTATCAGATCCGGAGCTTATGGGAAAGCGTCTGCGTAGCTGGTCTGCCCCAGACGCCCTCGGCTGCTAGACTCCTTCCTCGGGGACGTATGGGCTCTCATAAGGTGGGCTCAGCCCAGGGGCAATGTCAAGGTGAAGGCGAGGTCCAATAGGTGGAGTCCAGGAAGCCACTCTGTCCAGCCACCCCAGACAGCACCAGGCCTTGGCAGCCCCCCACCGTCCCAGGAGTCTGGAATGGGACTGTCAGGTGCTCGTGAGCGCTGGGTCTCAGGCAAACATGGAAGGCAGCCATGCTCACCATTCTACACCAACGCTCAGGCAAACACGTATTTGGGGTTTTGTGTGTCATTAGGTAGAAAGTAGATAAAAACATGACGAGTTCTCCATTAAAGAAGTTAAAACATAACAAGATACATTAGCCTTGCAGATGATCATCTCAGGAATTGCAGAAAGGCCATTATTAAGTGTTGGAAGAAATTACCATTTTCAGGAAAATTCTTTTTTGATGGATTGGCCAATTCCTGAGTGATAAGGGGTGGAAATGAGGCCCTGACTGGCCAGGCAGTGGGGCACAGAGGACCCTGTCACCCCAGTGGCAGGGAAGGGGTCTCTGGACATTTGTCATTGTGCTAAGCAGTTCCCCGGGGGGCTGCCTCTAGCTGGACGCTTCCGGGTGGGCACAGATGTCAGGGGAGGGCGGATGGGCATGTCTGAAAGCCTCTCCTCTCCCATCTGGGTGGGTGGGAGTGGGGACCGAGAGTGTAGGTCAGGCTCTACTCTTGGAGGGGAACAAAGTGGCTCCTCGCTCACCCCTGTGTTCTCCCACCTGCAAGTTCCTCGTTGCAGCTCTCGGGGCCCCTGACCTCTTGCCCTCCTGAGTTGTGATTCAAACCCCAAATGTATTTCCAAGTACATTTCTCCAAATAATGTCAAAACCTGGCGAGACTTAAGGGCAACAGGATGCATGTGTTTCTTATTCATTCATTTACATGAAGTAACTTAAATGTGTTTTTTATGAGCAATCTGACTTCCAGAAAGAATGAAAAAAAAAAATCTTACCCGTCTTTAATGAGCTCGCTAATGAATTTTTCCTTGAAAAGAGGAAGGCAGCTTTACACAGAAGGGGTGCAGAGGGAGACAAATTAAGGTCCCAATGGGTTAAAGGGCGGTGAACAATGTAGAAACCAGCATCGTCGGCTGCACCGGGAAAGCCCTGGTCGCTGGGAGCATTTTCTTTTTAGGAGACGGGAATTTAACGAGTTGTGAATAAGTCCCAAGGACTCGTCCCCCTCCACTCTGCTGCTCGGAGTCCTGTCCCCTCTCCTAAAGGAGGCATAAGGACGTCCAGCCTGGTCTCCCATTCTGGATTTGAGCAGATGGAAAATTCTGGAAAAGAGTTGTACCTTTCCAAATGAGGCCATCTCAAGAGTGGGGTTTCCAGTTTAAAAAGGAGAGGGACATGTGTAGGGTAGGGAGGGGTCTTCCTGTGGTGCCTGGTCCAAACGGGGCAGTCCCCAGCCTTGGCCGCCTGTGGGCTCTGCGGGGAGACTGCGGGAAGGGGTGCTGCAGAGGCAGGCTTGCCTCCCTGGCGCGGCATGGGGCAGTGCTTCGGAGCCAGGAAAGGTGGGAGAGGAGGGAGGCCTTGAAGACCCAAGGGGAGCAAGGAGAATGCCCCGATGACGGCCCTCCCGGGCACCCTGTGGGCACCGCTACGGGACAGGACAGCGCCAGGAGAGGGGTCCCGAGGTTGGCTGGCTCTGGCCGCATGGAGAGACTATTTATCTGTGCCAAGGTGAGCTTCTTGGCACCCAAGGGGCCCATCTTTGGGGTGCCCATAGACCCCAGAAGTTCTAGTGCCCTCTGGATTTGCATTGGGTCCTGAGGCCAGGGCCTGGGCCCAGTCCTCACTGGACAGCTGGGTCACTCTGCCCAGGGGTCTCAGAACTAATGTCGTGAGGTCTCCAGACATTTCTCTATTTGTCTTCCCAGCTCCCTTCCCCACCAGGTCCCTGGTGGTTCGTGGGGGGCCGTGCAGAGCAGGGCTGAGTAACCGAGGCGGGGGTGGGTCTCCCAACATGCAGGGCTTGTGTGTGAGAGACCAATTAATTAGGGGAGAGGACGGTGGTGGAGGGTAGGCATGACTTTCTTAATTGCTCTCCAATTTCTTTGGCTTAAAAAAAAATTCAGATGGAGAGTTCTTAACTGCCCTAGCCTGGGAGAGAGGAGGGCCGCACCTCTTGCTGGCCTTCTCTTTGCGCAGTGAATAGGGCCTTTGGCAGGGGCTTAAGGAGGAGACTCTTAGCCTGGGAGCTCCCAGGGCCATTTCAGATGGAAACAAAGGCGCAGGCAGAAAGGAATGTGGGGAGCCCCCCATGGGGAACAGCCACCTGGGGATAATTGGGAGGGCCGAGTGCAGATGAGTTTTCCCAGGTTCTGTGAATGCAGGCTTTCAATGGAAGGTGCCTTTTCTTCAGATGAAAAGAAGAAAACCTCAATTACCTTCCCCTGAAATGGAGTGTGTGTGTGTTCCCTGCCGGGGCTGCGGCGGGGCCCCTTGCCCTGTGTGTGTGGGGAGCTCCGAGGCCCTGCGGCGGAGGCTGCACAATGACGCGCTTACCCAGCCGCCCTGCTCGCGTGACCCTGGAGGTGCTCACGCTCGTAGGTTCTAGGGCTTGAGTGTGGAAAGTGTCGTAGGAAAGAAGAAGCGGAGTGGCTGTGCCTGTAAACAAAAATCTGATCAACCTGGGCCTCGTGCCCGCAGTTCAGGCAGAGAGTCAGAATGGGGCCGAGGAGACAGAGCTCCAGGACAGAAAGCTGGGGAAGAGGACAGCTAGGGGCCCAAGAGTGACCGCACGCCTGTGATGGCCACCTGGGGCGGTGGCTGGGCCACCCCCTCTGCCCCTCTGGGCCTCACTCTGGGCTGTCCTGCGGATGGACATGCAGTCATCCCCTCCAGGTGGAGAAATTGGGGCCGGGGGCTTGGGAAGCCGTGGGGCTGGTGTTTGCGGCTAGGGAGGATGAGAGGAGGGAGTCAGCATGGTCCCCAGGGTCATGGGCAGCCCCGAGGGAGGGGCCCCGTGTGCTGGAGGGAAGCTGTTGGCACCATCACTGCCCCAAACTGCCGAGGGTCAGGTTCTCTAGGGGAGCTGGCGGAAAGTCCCTGCCATGAGAGGAGGGAGTCCCAGGTCTCGTACTTTGTTACTGCTGGCTTCTGGGCCTCAGTTTCCCCATTTGTAAAATGAGGCAGTAGCCCATCAGTTCTGCGCATTCTTAAGTCAGAAGAAGACTGGGACGTCGGTGCTGGAAAGGCAAGGCCCCTGTTTCACCCCAGCGTCCAGTTCACCCTGTGCCACCTGGAGCTCGTCAGGTGGTCGGAGGAGAGGGTTCTAAATGGTTGCTCTGGGCGTAGGTCTGGCAGGAGCCCTGGAGTGGCCTTCCAGAGACCTGGCAACAGCCCACACTCAGCCCTGCCTATGGGCGTGCCCTCGCCCCTGACGCCACACCCCGGGGCCTCATCCACGAAACGGCCGTCCGGGTGCCTGTGGAGCTGTGCCAGCCTCTGGGTTTCTTCAGGTCTCCTCGGTGGGTCATCTGTAGTTTGCTTGCTTGCTGGGTCTTTAAAGTGGCTGGGACCTTGGAGACCACTGGCCCACTGTCCCCTCTGCGTCAGAGATGAAGAAACCAGAGACGGCAGAGGCCCAGAGCCCCGCCCAGCTCGCACGGTGAGCTGGTGCAGGCCCCAGAGTGAAGCGCACGGCCGCTTGCCAGCTCCTGCTCGGCTGGTGCGCTCAGTGGGGCCACGGTCAGTGGGGTCAGGGTCATTGGTCATCAGTGTGGGTCGGCTCTGGCTCGAAGGAAGCTGCGAGGGCTGCCCCAGGTGCCAGGATGCAGGGACTGTGTTTGATGGAGCATTATTCAAAGCAGGTGGGCCACGCGCCATGTCTGGAGAACCTCTGGGCTGTAGAGCCACTCGTGTGTAATGAGACGGGACCTGTGGCTGTCGTCCAGGAGGGTGTGTCCAGGAGCCCCGCCCCCGGCTCACCATGTGCCTTTTGGTCATGAGACCCTCAGCCACACCTCCACTGGTACCCTGGCACACTCAGCTGAGAACTTGCTGAAAAAGCCGTCAGGATGGCAACTTCTGGAAAGTGATCAGCCGACGCCTGTGCTGGCCGTCCGTCTCAGACCCGGCTTTGAAAACATCTTGTGCCATCTCTTTGTGCTTCGGGGCGCCGTAATAAATAGCTCACAAAGCCCTCAGTCGGGCCTGCGGCCGGTTATTGCCGTGGTGGGCTGGCGCTTTTGTTTTGTGACCTTGGTTGCTACAATACCTGCGAGCTGAAATGAGGAATCGGGAGATTGCCAGCTTCAATTATGCCGGCAGACGGCCTTCCCCAAGGCTGCCTCGGCCACTCTCCCCATTAACGGTGAACATGCGCCAAATAGGCCTTAATTCTCTCTAATTGCCCACTCCTGCAGCGAAAGAGGTGCAATTCCAGGGAGAGGCATATGTAAACATCCTCTGTAACCTGACCAAGGGGAATTAGACGGCCGATGGGGCCTGCGTGAGAGGGGACAGGATTTCAAAAGATGTCCCAATTACCTCTCCCATTTTCATAAATGGGCCCGTAATGTCCAGGGCCTGGCCTCACAAAGGGACAGGAAATTAGCTCTGCAAAGAGCTTGCATTTGTCGGGGAAGTTGTAAGAGGGTGGTATTCACTCAACAGGTAGGAAGTATGAGATCTGAGGCAAGACTGATTATTTGTGTAACTACCGGCTCTATTTCTTGACAACTAGATTTTAAGAAAAATTATCCTTTTATGTCTTTCTCTGTTCAAAACATCCACAAGTCATTTGTACCAAAGACATGCCAGCTCAATTAGGTCCTGTTTGCCTCCAGAAAAGAGTAACTTTTTAAATCTCAGGATGCAGAGCTAGAATTTTCTAATCCTATTAAGCTGTGGAGGATGTTTTCGGTGTGTTCACCAACGCTTTCTACGTGGGTCATGAGCTCAGTGCACCCACTTATGAGGTCTTTGATCAAATGCTTGTGGCAATTGTTCCTCTGGACTCTATAAGGAGGCCTCGTGTTTTCCTTTGGTTCCAGACAGTGACTCATCTCTGCAGCTTTTCTGACATTTGTTAAGATTCCAGCCCAGTGCTGCGTTATTAATACATCATGGCAAAGCCAGGGCTGGTACACGCAGCTTTTAAACCAGAGCACGATTTGCCAGGGCTGTATCTTAGCGCAGCAGCCTGGGGTCTGCACGCAGAGTTAATTAAGGACAGTCAGGGACTCTGAGGGTTCCTGGGGTCCCTGGAGCAGAAGCAGGAAAAAGCCCAGATGCCCTGTGTTGCTTCTGATTTCCATGCTCCTATTAAAAACACAAAAAAGAACAAAACAAAAACAACAAACCAAAGCATCCGAGCTTACTCCTGCGGAAATGGCAGTGCCTTTGGTCTTGCTGTGTGTTCCCGGTCTGCAGCCTCCTTGTCACCCAGGACCATGGGGATGAGGAGGGGCCTCCACAACCACGCTCAGGCGCCCGGGGTGGGGATGGGGGGCAGGAAAGGGTCTCGAGTGGCGGTCAGCACACAGTGGGTGGTCCTGGGGCCTTTAGTCACCCTCCAGCTCATTACTGCTTCATTTACACTTATTTTCAAGACTTCTTATTTCTTGGTTATCAAATCAACCAATTATGGCAAAACAGCATTTGGGAAGCACAAGCCCAGGGAAGGAGTTTTTAGGTGGATTTGAAAGCAAGAGATGTGCCCTGTGCCCATGCCGGGTCTTGGGTGCCGCAGCTAGAGACTGGAGAGGCAGAGGCAGCGGGAGGGTGTCCTAGATGGCAGGGGGAGTGGGAGCGAACCTCTTCCTTTCTTGGGGTCCCTGGAGGGCTGGACAGCAGGCAGCCTGGACAGGTGGTTTGTGCCCCTGACCTACCAGAACCCACATTCCTCTTATTGCCTTTGTCTCCCAGGGGGCTTCAGGGGCGTCCCATAGGCCTCCCTGGGCCTCCTGCCTCCATCTGTGCCCCACCAGGAAACAGTCCCCAGAGAAGGGGTCTCAGATGGACTCTGGGCCACTCCTCTTCTGGACCCGGGCCTGATGCCCTCACTGGCTTGCAGTGCTGGTGGGACCCGGCCAGGGCAGGCCACCTTTCTTCTGCACCTATGTGCCTTTACTGCACTCTCTTAACACATTTTAAAAATCAACTTGTTAAAAACATTTTTTTAATGAATATTTTTCTGAGCTGTTTTCAGTTCACAGAAAAATTGGGGGGGAGTAGAGAGAATTCCTATCCCCCCTGGTTGCTCTCTCGTTAACGTCTCGCCTCCGAGTGGCACATTTGTGACAATCGTCGGGCTGATACGTTATTGTGAACTAAAGTCTGTAGTTAGGGCTCACTCCTCGTGACGGACGTCCTGCGGGTCCTGACAAATGTGTAATGACACGTGTCCACTGTTGCTGAGCTCGGGTTTTTTCTAACTTGAAATTTAAGGCAAATGCTTGACGCCAAAGACGCGAGGTGCCTGGTCCCTATTAAAATGTGTTCCTGCTGGCTAAGGTGAGGGTGTCCAGCCAATGCAGAAATCCTCTTGCATCCCGTGATGTGTGTGCCATGGTTTTAGGAAACGCTGCACATTAGCAGCCCCACGGGCCTCCGCGGGGCCCATAGCCTGCCCCGGTGACACCCGCTGCCCTGGTCTCCTGCAGGGCCAGCAGCCCCACCGACCCCAGCCCACCTCGCCGGGCTGCTGGCTTCTCCCAGGACACAGGCTGGTGTCCTGCGTTCAAGGTGGAGCACCTTCCAGGGCGCGGCCACCACCCTTTACATGTCAGCTCAGTTCTCATCTGTGCAGTGGCCCTGAACTTTGGGTTCCACAAAGCAGCACCTGGTCCCACAGGCAGCCCCGAGCCGTGTTCAACGTCCCCACACCTGCCCACTCCGCTCACAGGCGGCTGGTGGTGAGTGGGTTGAGAAGTGCTTTCACCAATTCCACACTTGCTGGAGGTTGGGGGGGTCCCAGCTTCAGGCCACTCCTGCCCCCGGGGAGCTTTGCCCTCATCCACCCTTCTCTTCCTCCTCCTCCTCCCTGAGCTGGCTGAGGTTCCATTCAGTGACCTGGAGCTTTCTCCTTCCAGCCAAAGCCATCACTGGAATCCTATGTGGGAAGGGACCTCAGCCATGGGACTCCAGCACCCTCCAGCTCTAAACCGTAAGTCACCGGAGTGTGAACAGTGGGGCGAGCCTCGTGGTAGGGACTGGCAGGCAGCGGCCGTGCTCTGCGCATGGGGAGGCGGGTGTCCGTGAGCCCAGCCGAGGGCAGACCTGGAGGCTCGTGTTCTAAGACAGGAGCCCCCAGCCTCCTTGTGTTGTTGTCTGTGTGGCAAAAGAATTCTATAGGAGGCTTCGAGTGTCGGACCCCAAAAGAATTTCTTCTTTTTCACTCCTCCAAATGAATGGCCCTTTCATTATTGAGTCTCCCTTTGGCTCTTGTGCCGCAGGGCAGACTGGGATGCAAGTGCCCTGTGACTTGGAGAGCGCGGGCCGAGGGACCGGCCTCTCAAATGGGCTTGGAGCTCCAATGACCTTCACTCACCCCCTCGAAATGTCTGGAAAACATAATGGGCAGATTTTCTGTCTTCAAAGTTTCCGGCTAAACCTCTTCAAGTTCTTTATTGTTTGGGACTGAGACACTCAGGGATGGTAATGGGTTGTTTCTTTTGTGTTGGCCTTGAAAGGCCAAAATATTTTTATACTACAACAGACAAAGCCACCTATTTAAAAATGAACTCAGTGTCCGTCGTTTCCCACCGGGAGACTATGTACCGTGTGTGTGTTTCTGTGTATTCTGGGGTCTTGAAACAGGTTTCTCATGGGGATGGCCATTCACCAGGGTGCAGAGGGGCAGAGCTCGAAGTGTCTGCCCTGCCAAGGGGGCTTGGGGAGCAGGGCCCTGGTCTTAGGATGCGAGCCGGGGAGGATCTGAGAGGAAACTCACACTTCCTGTGTCTCTGTTCCGCATCTGCCACGTGCATGAGTCTCTGGACTGTGGATTGTCTAAACCTTCCTGGTTAACTCAGTGGGAGGAAGCAGGAAGGTCTAAGATACTGTGAATGTTCTGTTTTTTTGTTATTGGGAGGTCATTTCACTGGTATCTATTACATTATGTAGTAAATGATTGGACGGTTGAACGAATGAAGCATGAAGGAATGAATAAACACATAAATAGATCAAGAAGTAGGCAAGCCAGGGCGGGAGCGTACACTGAGCAAGGCTATGGTCCACTCACTTTGACGCCCAGGCAATCAATATATAAATCCATATCCATAAACTATCAAATCAATAAGTACACAGGGCCACACACAAACCAGTATTAGGTCATCATGGACCAGGGAATCTGTGTAATTCAAATAGATGCCCCTGACACTTGTCAATAAAAAAATAGAGCCCAAATTAAAGAAAGAATGAATGAATGAGAAGTGGAAAAATGCATAATGATGCATAGATTTTGAGGGGGTCTGAAGGATCACAAGGGAGAAGGGAAAGGTAAGAAAGCAAAATGACAAATAAAAGGAAAAAAGATAATGTAAAAATTAGAGGATGAGTAACTATCTAAGGGGGACTGTGTCAGGTGGTTATAAGACAAGCATTAGGATTAATACAAATAACACATGCTCCTGGCATAGAAAAATAAATACACAACGGAGAAAGAGTTCAAAGAACAGCAAAGAAAGAACGAGGACCCAGTGGGCCAAAGATGAGCGTGTACTTTAACCAGAAGTTACCACCCGAAGGTTCCACATAAATAAATAATAAATGCCAAAATAAAAGAAAACAAAAAAACCCAAAGTAACGGATGAATGGATGAATGAATGAGTGAACATAGGAAATGCGGAACCCAGTGCCAGGGGACAGGGTAGCTTGAGGGATTTCGAGTCATCCAGTCCTGGGAACTGAGGTCTGTTAGAGGAAAGGATACGAGAAAGAATAAAATAAAATAACAGTAAAAAGCAAGAAATAAGGAAAAAGGGTAATAAATGTTAAGTAGAGAAATACATTAATGTTCAATAAATATATAAAAGAAGGTAAATGCTAAAGGTAGTGATAAAAGACCATCATGGATCAAGGGTTATGGTTAATCCACTTCTAAGAAACCACAGTTTTATCAATAAAATAATAAGTGTCTAAATGAACAAGTCAATGAGTGCCTAAAGAAACAAAGAAGGGGTGAGGTAAAGGGAGGAGCTGTGGCCCCCAGGCGCTCCTGGTGAGGGTATTGGGGGTGTGATGAGTCCTCTCTGAGCAAGGTAGTAACAACTCTCTGGATAAATGGGTCGGTCCATGAGAGAGAGTTAGGCTAGGACTCGTCATATAAGGAGGGTGTCAAAATCTGAGCCCCTGATTCCACTAATAGAGGAATAAATACTTAATAAAACGAGAAAAGGCAGGAAGGAAGGATGGCATGAATGAATGAAAGAAGTAATTAATGAATGAGTGTGACACGGAGCTGCACGGGCCAAGGATGGGGATTTGCTGGTGGCTTTATGATTCGTCAGTCCCTGGCGACTGAACTCCTCCAAAGACTGAAAGAATGCAAGAAAGAAAGAGTAAGAGAGTGAAAGAGAGAAACAATGAAAATGGAAAGAAATGTTAAAAACTAGCTGAAAAAGAAGAAAGGTAATGCATTAAGAAATGAATAGATAAATACGATACAAGAGAGCCACGCTAGGAGTAAGAATGAAAGCGTGTGTGAACCAAGCACGCTACTTAATTAACGTCTGTGCTTCTGAGATGGACAACCAGCCACCCACCCACCCAAGAAACGGTTCAAAGCCTGAATGCGTCAGGGAGGACTTCAGTGGGGCCCAGGAGGGGAGGGCCGGTTAACTACAGATTATGATGTATCCAATTAGGTGCACCTGCCATCCAGAAGTGCAGAAATAAGTATTTAAATAGAAAGAAAGACTGAATGGATGCATGAATGCATGAATGAGAAAAAAGATTTGCATTGACTGATGAGGAGGGTGATGCAGAGAGGGTTAGGGTCATTGATCCTGGGTACTATTCTCCAAAAGAACGAAAGAAAGAAAGGGTGAGTGAGTGATAAAGAGAAACAATAAGATGGGAAAAAAATGAAAATTGGGAAAAAAAGAAGTGAAAAAGATAATAAGTAATTACGTTTAACAGTGAGGTCTATAAAAGGGGGCTGGTTAAGCACAAGTCATCCACATGAATTCAAATCTGTGGCCCTGAAATTTATAAATAATAATTAAAAAAATACCACAAGTAAAAGACTGAATGAAAGAATAAATGCATGCATTCTATAGGAATGCAAGAAAAGTAGCTGGAAAAATTGACAGAATGAGAGAAGGAAAGATGTAGGAAAAGAAAATAAAATAGACATGGAAAAGAAAAGGCACTTCCTAGATTAGTACCTAAATGTAATGAATGAATATTACTCATTAAATAAATAGGTAGTAAAATTTGAGGTTCATCAATAAAAGGACAAACAGCTAGAAGAAGGAAAGAGTAGAGGGGTGAATGAGTGAATGAATGAGAAATGATGATTTTAATTAAATCACTTCTGCACTCAAGGTCCACCGGAATAAACGAATGCAAAAAAGAGAAAGCCAGAAAGAAGGGAATGTAGAAAATAAAGACAAGATATATATAAGCAATAAAAACATTGAATGAATAAATAAATACATAAATATGTGAGAAAGAGGGCCATGTGAAGACAAAAGAAACAAAAATGAGAAAAGGCAGCAAGAATTATGACTAATTCAAAACCGGGCTCCTCAGATAGTTAAATAAATCCTGAACCAAATCGCCAGTCCGAGGAATCAGGGAACAAAGGACAGCCCCACATGGGCCGGTGTCGAGACGGCTCCGGGAACCGCAGATTACGGTTAATCCAATTCTGTGCACCTGAGGCCCATAAATAAAAGAATAAATATTGAAATAAAAGAGTGACAGGAAGAATGAATGGACACGTGAACGGCTGAATTAGAGACGGAAGGGGCTGGAGCAGCCGCGCCCCGGGGACTGTCACTCATCTCGCTCTGGGCACCTGAGGTCGGTAGGAGTGAAAAGACACAGGAGAGGAAGTGTCAGAGAGTCACAGGAACAGATAAGAAAGGCAAAATGAAACTAAATGAAAGAGAAAGGGGGAAAAAAACAACAAATAAAAGGAAGCAACGCGTGGGCGTGTCTGCAAGAGCAGGCTCTGTTAGGACTTGTAATGAGGTTGTCATTAATCCTGAAGATGGATGAGATAATCCAGATCCAGGTTCCTAGGGGGAGGGGAAATGGAGAAAATGAAAAAAGAAGTGGAAAAGGAAAAAGGAAAGATAATAAACAAACAACCAAAGTGATAAATGGGTAGTTAAGAGAGGCTGTCTGAACAAGGATTATAATTAGTTCACATACGTACTCCTTAAATAGATAAATACATTACACCTTTCAAAGAATAAATGAAAAATAGAAGAACATACCCGGCCCCGAAACAAAATCTTCCACCACTGTAATAAAATATAGGCAATTGAGGTTCATAAATAAAAGAATAAATACTTAAATGTAAAAGGTGAGTAAATGCAGGGAAGAAAGATCGCAGACGCAAATAAATACATGTGCCAATGATATTTGTTTTGCACGTGGAGTTTTGGCTAATACAATTATGTTCACAGGAGACTCATACAAAAAAAAATACCCCAGATAAGCAAGAAAGGAAGGACCAGTGAGTGAGGAGTGAGAGAATGAACGAATGAATGAATGAATGAATGAATGGTGAATGATAAGCGGGGCTTCCTGGGAGGGGGTGTTGCACATGGGTCCTGGTTCATCCAGTTCTGGTGCCTGAGTTTATAAGAATGAGAGAATAAGGGAGAGAAAGATGAAATTGGGGAAGAAATAAAAAAGAAAGGAGTAAGGAATACAAGTAACACCTGAGTAAATAAACAGGCCTGTGAACGGGGCCTTCATGAACCAACGGTTATGGTTAATTTCAAGCTATGCTACTCAAGTCTGTAAACGGAGGCATCAAATCAGAATGAATGAATGAATGGAATAGAGGATGGCAGGAAGGGAGGAAAAGAAGGGAGGAAGGGAGGAAGGAACCTCCTCTCCAGGTTTCTGTGCCTGCTGGTTTTGTGTTCTAGCCAGAGGGATGAGGTGGTTCCCAGAGAAGGGTGGCAGTCGGCATGGCGGGTGCTTGTTCCACGCACTTTCCCTGGCAGGGAGGAGAAGGCTCAGGAAGACTGGCCTTGGAGTGCCATTGCCGTATCTTGGCTGTGTGGGCCATTTCACTTCACCTCCCTCATCCTCAGTTTCCCCATCTGTAAACTTGGAATGGCGTCAGCTCCCTACTTGGGTAGATCTTGGGGGTACATGCTCACCCCTGTTGGCAGTGCGCTATCTATAGCCCCAGATAGGTGGGAAGGGCTCAGGCCTGGGGCCCTGCAGAGGGTTACATGGACAAGTGGTGCTGAGCCCCGGGGTCACTTGGCCCGCCTGGGCATGGGTCACCTGCGGGCTCCGTGTGGGGGAGGCCCCGCCCGCCAGGGGGCAGAAGCGGGTCAGGGAGCAGAAGGCCCTAGGTGTGACGGGCGCCCATCACTGCCGGGGCCTGGTGCAGGGGAAAGCGAGAAGGGGGCCAGGAGCTCCTCACAATGGTGACCCAGGAGCCCAGGGACCCGGGAGCCCTGGGCAAGCCACCAGAGACCTTGTCCTTGTCACTCTCTGGAGTCCGCCCGGGCAGCCCCACCTGGTCTCCCACGGCAGGTGCCTGCCTCTCCAGGCGGGGTCCCAGAGCGGGTGCAGCTCGGCCCGGGCTGCAGAAGTGGTCCCGGGACCCTGGTCCCCTTGACGCGCCATCCCCAGAACCCTGTTCAAGGCCTCTGTCTTCTCGACTGTCGTGCGGTGTGCTCTGTATCGCAGCGGCGGCGGCGGCGCTGCGTGTTGACTTGTCTTCTCCCCGCGACTGGCCCTCCGGGAGCAGTGGGGAGACCCGGAGAGTCGTCCATGCCCACATTCCTCCCCAGCGACTCCCCGGTCCTGGGGAGGCCTGTCTCTCCGTAGTGGACAAAACTCGTGCAGTTACGTGTTGTGTGCCTATGTTTGTCTGTAAAAACAAGGTCCACAGTCCCCCTTGATTTCTCAATTCTCATTTGGGACGTTTAAAAGCAAATTGGATTCTTAACAAGTGCCCGAAGCAGGAGGAGCACAGCTTGGCTGGACCCGGGATGATTGGCGGGGAGCACGTGCAGACCAGGGGGCAGGGGTGGGAGCCGGGCCTGTGGGCACAGGGCGGGTGGGCTGCTGCGGGTGGGGGTCCGGAGGCCGGAGGTCAGAGCTGAGGGCGTCAAAGGCGGGCATCAGAGCTGCAGGGTTTGCAGACAGCATGCGAGGGAGGGAGGGGGAAGAGGGGAGGAAGACGAGGGTGACTCCCATGCTTCTAGTGCAGGCACCGGAGCACGCAACGGCCTTTAGAAGATGGAGGACGACGCAGAATTTGTGTCAGGAGCCACCTTCCGGGCCTCTAGCACCACATGTCTGGGCCACGTGAGCACGGCCACGTGGGCCTGATGTGGCGCTGGGGGCGCAGAGGTCTCCTCTCCTCTTTCAGAATCTAGGGGTTCTCAGCTCTGCCTTGCCTGGCCTGAGGTCTGGGGGTGCACTTGTTATCCCTGGGGACACCTGCTAACGCAAGCCCAGTGTCCTGTTGGATGCGGTTGGGTGGGAGGGGCTCAGGGCAGAGTGAGACCAGGAGGACCTTTTGGAAGAGCCCATGTTGTTTAAAGAGTCAGCCGAGGTTCAGGAAGACTGCAAGTGTGGGGTGTAGACGGTGAGAAGGAGGGGCCACAGGCATGCACTGGGAGGGGCTAGGAAGGAATCGGGGATGTTGGTTGGGACACAAGCAAATCTCCAGAACAGCCTCCTCCCAACATCCGAGGGGCTGTCCCGAGGGGTCGTACTGGGTTGAACTGGGCAAGAGGAGAAGCTCCCTGGAGACCCTGTGGCACTGTGGAGGGTAGGTGGGTTTGGGTGGAATTGCCGAGGCTGTGAGGGACAGAGCAGGGCTCTTGGAGTCTTGGACTCTCAAGAGTTCTGCATCTGGAATCTAAGGGTCTTTAGTTCTGGGACTCTGAGATTCTCTGCACGTGCCCCCCAACCTGTCTCTGTCTGTGCCTCACCCATGAGGTCAAGTGGGGTCCCAGCGCTCCTGTATCATCAGGGCCCATTTTTAAGTGCGCATTTTTTGCTTTCAGCTTTTTAACACAAGAGCAAATCTTGCCTCTTGATTTTGACGTTCGTGTGCGCCCACATCCAACTCCTTCTCCCGGTGACGCCAGAAGCTACAACTCTCCTGGCCTCCCCCTGCGACTCCCGACTCCCTCCTTGCGAAGCTTGGCCTTGGGGCCACCCTTCCTGAGGACGGAGGGCGAAGGCCACGGTTGTGTTCCTGATGTAAATGGGTCCCTTGTGTTCCTGATGTAAACGATGTGGACGGCACGCGACCTAGAGCAGGGGGCGTGCACCCACAGCTCCACGCGCTGACACCCAACCATCTTGTTCTCTCCCTTTCAAATTCTTGTCTACGGGCATCTAATTTTTTTTTTTTTTAATACAGGCATCTATTTTTTAATGAGCACCCCCTTTCTAAACCTAATTGCCATTTTTCACCATGCACACTGTTTTCCATCCCGCCTTTTCCATTTAATAGTCTGTAATCAACATTTGTCTTTGTTCCTTAATCTTCATAACCTCGCTGGCCGCACTGTGTCCCACTGAGTGAGTCTGGCATCATTTGCAAAACCATCCTGCTGTTGTTATGCATAAATCATCTTTTTTTAATACTATAAATTATGCCACAACTAACGGCTTAGCAAATCCACTTTCCTTCATTCTCATGAATTACTTTCTTACACCCGGAGATTATCATCGCTTCGCTGCGTATCGGTTTCCCCTGCTAGACTGTGAGCCCATAAGGGCAGTGAGCTCGTTGAACTGCTCTTTGTATCTCGGTGCCCGACTCGTTGCAGGCTCTAAATAAATGTCTGTCGGGTAAGTGGAAGGGAGAGAGGAGGACGTGAGTGGGCAGGTGGGTGAGCGCTTGGCTGATGGATGAGAGGGCGGAAGGATGGATAAGTGGATGGGCGAGTGAACGAATGAATCTCCTATGGTTGGGCTTCTTGAATGAAAGGTAGGGATTTCGGTATGATATTGATTCGTTTCAGAAGGCTTACAGCACTTCACGATGTTTAGCAATGTATTAGCATTTAATTAAGGTATCGGTAGTTTATCTCTGTTAAAAAGTGCTTTTGCACCATTTTAACTTGCACTGCTTTGATTACTAATGAAGGTTGAACACTCCCACCTCTGTTTGTTAACAAATTGTACTTATCTTCTGTGAACTGTTTGTCCAAGTCCACGGGTCACGGCTTTCTGAAGAGGCTGGTCAAGGGTGTCCTTGAGATGTAATGAGTCCTTCTGTCAGTGGGGGCATTCAAGGAACCAGACAGTGGCTGGGTAGCAGAGAGGGTAGTTTTAAGGAAATTCAGATAGTGGTGTGGGCTTGGCCTAGATGGCCTTTCAGGCCTATTTGGATTTGCTTATCCCTAGGGAATGGGTGATGAGGACAAGGACACCTTCCTTGTGGCAGAGAGGGGACATGTGAGGTTGCATGTCCTGGGTGTGCTTGTGCACTTATGATTTATAAACTCCACAGCCCTTGTGGGACAGCAACATCTCCTTGAGCCCAAGGCCCAGACACCCTGCCCAGCACCTTGCCTAGTTAGTTGGGGGCCTTGCTGGCTCAGTCGCCCACCCCTGTTCTTCCCCAAGGAAGCCAGATTCCAGCCCCCCACCTCTTAGGGGACTTGGGTTCCCAGTTTCCTATGATGTGTCAGCAGATGTCCCCGAGCCCTGGCCTGCACATACTGCCTCCGTGGTGGTCTTTGGGGTTTAATCAACGAACGGGACATTTTGGATCAGGACTGATGGGAGTTTCTTCAGTTGGGACACTTAAATTCCACCGTTGAGGAGCAGAACAAACCCCATGCTCCTCTTGGGCCTCCCCTCAGCCCTACCCTGAAGCTAGCTGGGCTCCAAGGTCAGTCACAGACGTTCAGGGAGGGCATGTTACTCAAGGTGGGCTCGCCCCTGCTCCCCAGAACCCCGTCCTCTCCGGGCGGAGAGCTGCCCCTTAACTTGGCCCCTCTACTATAGCACTGTGCGCTGTTTGCCTGCGTCAGAGCCCCTCACCCCGCGTTTATCTTGACATCGAAGCTTGGGAGGCCCACGGCGATTTTCACCATGACCTTGGTGCGTCTATCCATCCATGCATCCGGCCTACATTTCTTGACCTGGTGCTTTTGGCCTTTACCTTTCCTGGAAGCAAACCTTTTCCGTTTGGGGCGGGCTGTGAGTGCCATGGGCTGCGATCATGAAGCGAACACCCTTCTTCGTAGCTGCCTCCTCGGGGTCACTGCTCTGAGCACGTCCCAGCTGGATCTCATCTGCCACTGTCACCCCCACGGCTTCCCCCCCACGGTGCTTTCCCATACATCACACACCGCAACTGTGGCCCAGGGGCAGGGCCGGGAGTGGCCGGGGCCGCGCCCTCCCTCCCAGGAGTGGAGACGTCCTTCCCCGGGCCTCCCCGAACCGGCGCATGGTCCTTGCCATGAGCTTTGCCTCCAGCCTCGCGGCTTCCCCCACCCCCCATGGCAGTGGTTGTAACTCATCCATTCATTCCTTCATCCCTTCATTCCTTCACAGCCAACACACATTTTTAAAAATTAGCTAGTGCTATACTAGAGCTGGCTCACAAGGACTCATTTCGACATGCCTTTTGAGGGAAAAGATGAACACGTCGGTCAGGGGGCCGTGTTTTTGTGTCGGTAACAAGGCGAGGTCCTTGACTCCGCTCCAACTTCCAGATCCCAGTTCTGTTGCAAGTGTGATTTCCCCTCCCACTTTGTTCCTTGTAAAACTAGGTTGATTAGTAATCAGCAAACTGTGTTCCCTGGGTGCTCACAAATCAGAGCCCATATCCTCAAAAGGCCGCACGAGAGCCGGGGGGGTCCGAGATGAGCGGCCGATTCCGGCTGCGAACAGGCTTTCAAGTCATTAGAACACTCCGACCTTTCCTGGAGGCGATTTTGGAGCCATTCCTGTCCCTTTCAAGGTTAGTTAATGCCCGCCTCTATTTAGAGAAAATTGGGGGAGATGATTGCTCAGGCGGGTGAAAAGAATCACGTCCCACGCAGGCGTCCACGCAGAACAATGCATCAGCAGACCTGGGTGTCCAAGGCACACCGTGCTTTGCAAACTCTGGGCCCAGCCCCCAGCAGTCCTGCGAGTTCGGGCAGGAGAGAACTTCCTCCAGCTCCTTGCTGCCTGGGTGGGATGAGGCATAGGTCTCGGGGGCTCGACTAGAATTCTGAGTTTTATTCATTGCGTTGGGGAGGAAGTGTAGCAGGCAAAGTCAGGACCCTGGAGCTGGACAAACTTGTGTGGTTTAAATTTACTGTGAGAGCGTGAGTCTGTCTTCTGGGGAGGGCCACGGCACCCACCTCGCAGGGCTGTTGTGAGGACAAATGTAACTGTGATTTCCGACTGTGATTCTGAGAGGGTGCTGTGCGTGTCCCTGGGGGTGCGCCAGGAGAGTCCTCGCGCAGGCAGCTTAGTGGGAAATGATTTTCTTCTAAACACAGAGGGGTGTATGGTGGGGCGGAATGCTAAATCCGTGTGGAAGTTTAAGATTAAATAGGAGTAATTTGGCAGAAACTTTCATGCTAGGGTTTGTGGGACTCTTCGTGCAAGGCCCCTGGACCCCCCGGGGGCATGCATTCACGCCCACTCTGGGAAAGGCTGGAGACGCTGTGGGCAGTGCCTACCTCTGAGCCTGGCTGTGGGCGGCACCCATGTCCATCCCTCTTCAAAAGGTCCCTCTTGGTGGTGTCCTTCCCCCCAAAATATTAGGCACCACCTTCAAAGACACTGCATTGTTCCCTTCCCGTGTCCCCTCCCCAACTGACAACATTTGGGCCCAAAGGCCAGTCTGGGTGCCTAACACAGTGCCCGGCAAGCGGCAGGGACTCGATTTCCATTTTTGTCGAATGGATGGATAGCTAATGACGTTGTAACCAGTTGCAAGCACAGATGTTTATAACCTTTACTAAGAGATTGTATTTTGCTCTTAATTAACCTGTTAACAAGTGTCATACTGTACCTTATGGACTTTTGTATGCCATGTGTTGTTTGAAAACCAGGATTCTCGTTTCGGGTGTCATGTGATTGAACTTTAGCTGTGCGACGAGAGTGTGTGTTTTGTGTTAGAAAGAGCCCAGGCTGTGGAATCTGGCAGACCCAGGGGCCACTGAACTAACTGCACAGTGTTGGGCAAGTCACTTGGCCTCTCTGACCCTCGGTCTCCTTTTCTCTAAGCCGTGGGTCACCAGAAAGCCTACCTCACAGGGCTGTTGTGAGGGCCCAGGGCCGGGTACGCGTTAACAGCGCAGGGCAATGCTGGCTTTCGCTGGGCGTGGCCATATGTTGGGGGTTGTCAAAAGCACCAGTGATGCCTTTATTAGTCCTGAGTGAATAAAGAGTCAGCATTGACCTTACGCCGATTGTATTTCCAGCAGTCAATGGGATGCGGAAGATACAGGCGGAGCCGTCTGCGAGCGTTCGGTGATGTGGGCCCAGGGTAAATATTTGTGTGGCTGACGAGTGATGGCATTTTCCTTCTGCAAAGGTTTCCCTCTCGCCTCCCGCATCTGTCACAGGCGGCTGCTTCTCACCGCGGGCCACTGCTTTGGGTTTGCTGTACCTGTCGGTGCCATGAGGGGTCGGTCCGTCTGTTTGGAGGGGCTTCTTCAAACACTTGCATGTGCCCTGCTGTAGATTGTCTGGGCGGAGCAGTGGGGAGTGGTCCAGACAGGACGAGCAGGGGCTTCTGGGGAGTGTCTTCGGGGTGCTAAAACTGTTCACCCTTTTGCGGAAAGGCCTGTGCTCCTAACTGCCTCACGCCCCTGCCTTTCTTTCCCTGGCTGGAAGGTAAAGAAATTAGTATTCAGCACCCTCCACCAGCTGGCACCAAGCCTGGGGCTCACGCACATGTTTGCCTGCTCCAGCTGGGGTGTGGACCCATCTTAGAGATGAACACCTCGAGGACCAGGGACAGCTGGGTGTCAGAGCAGGACTTAACAGCCCAGCAGCACTCTGGTGGGTGGCGAGGGAGTGGGCTGTGTGTGCAGGGGTGAGTAGGAGTCACGCCCCTCCGGGGCTCCCAGTTAGATGTGGGGATCGGGCAGCATTAGAGAAGATGCTTGGCTGGCAGGAGTCCCAGGGGACATCCTGGCATTTCCTGTCTGGCTGTCTTCCCCACACCACTGAATTCCTCTCTGAGCCTCTTGCAAGTGGGGGAGCAATATTCTGCTTTCACATCCCCGAATTCCATCTGGGGGGGATTTGAGTTGGGTATTCCTTTTGCTTCCCCGACCCCTGCCCCGCAGAAGCCTCCGTGTCCCTCTTGTGGTTTCCGGCTTTCACAGCCTCAGTGGTCAGGCCCTTGGCCCGCCCTTATGGCCTCTCCTCGCTGCAGCCCGAGCTTTGACGGTCCCCTCCCCTCTGCTGAGGGGCCCTCTCAGTGTAGCCTTTGGTGTCCACACCGTGTCCATCCCCTGTCCTTGATAACTTGTTGGGAGCAGAGGGCGAGGCCTTGCCTCGGTACTCCCGAGGGGCCCCGTAGTGGGGACAGGTGTGTAGGGACCTCCTCCCAGGGCATGTTGAGTCTGTGTTTAGGTGTCTGCTCCCGGGTGGATCTTGGGCTCCTAGCAGGCCAGGCCTGTGTATGACCCAGGGATGGGGGACTCTCTCAGGTGCCTAGTGTCCCCCTGAGGTGGGCGGGGCTGGGTCCCCACCTCTTGCAGGCGGGCGAGAAAGCAGGGGTTCCAGGAGGCATCGGCTGACCTGCACTTGAAGCCCCCACTTTGAGGCCTCTGCTGCTCTGACCCTTTACTGTCCTGCTTCCTGCACTAGTAGGCGCCTAATAGATGCTCACTGACTGAGGAGGGCAGGCTT
Source organism: Propithecus coquereli (assembly GCF_000956105.1). Taxonomy (NCBI): domain Eukaryota; kingdom Metazoa; phylum Chordata; class Mammalia; order Primates; family Indriidae; genus Propithecus; species Propithecus coquereli. The sequence goes on along the minus strand of NW_012148130.1, from coordinate 3,615,764 downwards.
CAATGGGTGTGAAGAGCCGAATGCATTATTTGGCTGATGCACGTGTGTTTCTTTAGGAGGAAAGGGTGTGCTTTCTTGGCAGACCCTGTGGAGGAAACTCTCGGGGGTCTCTGCCTGTGCCGAGGCCTCAGCCCAGGGGAAATGGGCAGCCTCTAGAGGGTCCCTCCTGGTGGAAACACAATTTTGGAAATAGGTATATCTAGAGTAAGACTTCCCCTGGGCTAAAATGTCCTCGCTGGTGTTGCAGCCCAGGTGATTTTGATAATTCGGCATTTGGCAATTTCCAGATGGAGGGACGTCCTGGCCATGCCCATACCCTCCCTTCTGAGCCCTGGGCTCAGGGCTCAGAAGCCTCTGCCCTGGGGGAAGGGAGGTTGTTCCGCCTGAAAGGCCTTTGTGCCCACCACTGGTGACAATCAGCATTGCCTTGTGAGGCACACGCAAAGTTTAGGGGTGCAGCCTTGGGCGTCCAGCGGAACGAGGTTGAGGACTTGGGGGTATCGACCCCAGACCTTGATTCCTTTTATCTGCCCCTGCCCCCCAAAGAATGGTGCACGGGCACAAGGCCAGGGGTGCGGCCCGGAGGTCTGGCCCATGTGGGTTCTGGTCCTGGCATTCTCTAGCCTTCGCAGGCTTGGTGGCTGCGGGCAGGTCACTGGAACTGCCCTGAGCCTGGCTTCTCCCGCCTGTAGAGATGGGCGTGGTTAATGGCAGCTTCTGCCGGAGGTTGGGTGGCTGCGAGCTCTGGAATGTCTGCACTCCTGGAAATCAAGGTCTGGGTTCGAGGCCTCCCCAGCCCCTCACTGATTGTGTGGACTGGTCGAGTTTGCTCACCTGAAACCTGGAAATTGTCGCACCTACCTGGCATGGTTATCGTGGGATTCAATGAGATTGTTTATGTGAAAATAAATGCTAAGTTACCCGGCGTGCAGGTGTCCTCCCCCCTGCCGTCCTGGTGGGCTCTTGTGGGTCTGCTGCAGCGCCTGCCGCCTGTGGGCGCTGGTCACAGTGCCCTGTGCTCCCTGTCTGTGCAGGTCCAAGGACTCGTGCGCAGAGTGAAGGGCATGGGGGGTGGGCACATGGCCCGCTCTAGGGAGGCAGGGATGAGGGAAGGGCTTGCTTTTTTAAACACAGAGGTTCTATAGGTCCCGAGGGTAGTGGATTGAGGCAGAAGTAGGAGGGTCAGGGAGAATGTTTAGAACCCCCCAGAGGAGGATGAGGCTGATTTTAAGAAAAACACCCAAGTTTAATATTCGTAATGGGTTTGGCAGAAGAGCTGGGCATGGTGTTTAGAAAGGCCAGGAGTTCTAGATTCTGGGTCAGTGAGGTGAGAAAAACCAGGGGTTGCCAGCTGCAGGAGGGTGTCAGGCCTAGATATGATTCTGGAAGTCTCTGCAGGTGGGAGAATTGGGGGTAAGGTATGGGGCACCAGTGGTCCAGGGGCACCAGGTAGGTGACAGGAGCCGGGGCTGGCCCTCCCCTTGCCCTCCAGGGCTGACCAGAGCCAGGGCTTCTTCCCATGTTGTCCAGGTCTCCTAAGCAAAGAGGACTTTGCCCCCCTCCCTCTCGGGCCTGTCTGCATGTGAACTCTTGTCAGCCGGCGGGACCAGGAGCAGGTGACCTTCATCTGCAACTGTGTCTCTCTCAGCCTCCGCAGCCACGGGGATACCCTGCACGTGTTCCCACGGGACAGGCCGGACCCAAAGACTCTGCACCTGGGGCCTCCCCTTGAGTAGAGCCCCACCTCTGACTGATGGACTTCGCTGGCCTGGGCCTCAGACACCCCTCAAGAACCCTGAGACTTGGGGGAGCTGCTGAGCCTTCATTGTTTGCATCTGCGAAATGGGCGCGGACACCTACCTCACAGGGCTGTTGTGAGGGGCTTGTGATGTGGTTCAAAAGCACAGGGCATGGCACACCCCATTGTGCTCTCAATAAATGTGTTTCCTGTCTTAACTAAAACAGTGATGGATGTGCTACTAATATGAGGAGGGGTGAATGTTGGGTGTCCTGTCTTGCTGGGCTCCCCTTACTTCTGGCAATGTGATGGGGGAGGGGCAGGGGAGCTGCTCAGACCCCCAAAATCCACCTGCAACCCGACGGGCTCTCGAGGGCCAGGGGGCCCTGAAGCAAAGCTGCTTGTGGGCATCCTGAGATTGAGGGTGTGCTCGGATGAGCTAACCCCGGCCCGGTCCCCCTTCTTCCAGTGGTCTTCGGATGCCAGGTCTTTCCAGAAAGGAATGTAGAGGAGGCGGGAGGAAGTCTGGCTTTGGAGGCTGGGCCCCAGAGGGGACACTCCAACTCCTCTTCCTCCTCCTCCTGACACACACCCAGGGCCATGTCAGGGGCCTGGCTGAGCAGTGCTCGTGCTCGAACTGATGTTGAGTGGATGGCCGAGGTGGTTCCGCCTGGCTGGGAGCCAGGGGCCCACTCTCATTCCTCAAAATGGTTCCTGTGCAGGCCCCGACGTGGGCCGCGAAGGCAGAGCCTCAGACTCAGGCCTGCCCGGCGGCGGGCGTGCTGGCCGAGCTTGGGGAGGTGAGCCGTGCACCCCTGCCAGAGAAGGTCTGGCTGTCTGTGCGCAGCATTCGGCTGGAGCCGAGTGAGGGCAGCAAGGGCACAAGAGGAGCTGGCCCTGGGTCTGGATGGATCCTGCAGTCTGCACACCTGGCTTTGCAGGAACAGATGACGTAGACACCGAGGCAAGAGGCTGCTAGTGCCACCACTGCCACCACTGCCACCACTGCCACCACTGCCAACACCGCTGCTACCATCACCACCACATCCATGGCTGCCACTGTCACCTCCTCCCTCTTCTCCTTCTTCCTTCTCCTCCTCCTCCTTCCTGCTTCCTTCTCTTCTGCCTTCTCCTCCTCCCTCCCTTTCTCCTTTCTTCTCCTTCCCCTCCTCTTCCTCTTCCCCCTTCTTCTTCCCTCCCCTCCTCCCTCCTCTTCCTCTTCCCTCTTTGTCTTCTCCTTCTCCTTCCTTCTCCTCCTTCTGCTCCTCCTCTTCCTTCCTGTCACAGGGAGATGCCTCAAGAGAACTTCAGGCAAGTCCAGCTGTAAGTGCCCTGGCCCCTTTGCTGAGAGAAAGAACCACCTTGGGGACCGCAGCCATGACTCAGCCAGGAAGACCTGACCCCAGCCCTGATGGAGGTGGCAACATGGATGGTGCTGAGTGACTGTCCAGGTAGCACTGAGAAGAGGAGGAGATGGCCTCTAGAGTGTGCCCCACTTAGATGAGTCCAGACTCCATGCACAGCCAAGAGAGGGCTGAGAGTCCAGGGAGAGTCTTGCATGTGGTGAGCAGAGTGCCAGCCTCAGGTGTGAAGCTCAGGCATCCAGAATGAACCACTCCTCCATTTTGATGTTCCAGAGCTGGGATCCATCTCCAGCCTCCAGTGAATCTCAGTTGCCCAGAAAAAGGGACCTCCTTGATGTTCTGGAACTGGGACCTGAGCTTCAGCCTCTCACGAGGCTTAGACATCCAGAATGAGGGACTCACTTGAAGTTTCAAAGCTTGGACTCCAGCTCCAACCTCTGATAAACCTTGGGCCTCCAGAATGAGCCATTCCTCCCTTTTGACGTTCTAGAGCTGGGACCTAGCTCCAGCTTCTAATAAAGCTCAGATGCCCAGAAAGAGGGACCTTCGTGATGTTCCAGAACTGGGACCCAGCTCCAGCATCTGGTGAAGCTCAGATGTTCAGAAAGAGGGACTTCCTTGATGTTCTAGAGCCTGGACTCCAGCTCCAACCTCCAGTGAGGCTCAGATGTCCAGAAAGAGGGACTTCCTTGATGTTCTGGAGCCAGGACTCCAGATTCAGCCTTCGATGAAGCTCTGATGTCCAGAAAGAGGGACCTCCTTGATGTTCTAGGGCCTGGACTTCAGCTCTAACCTCTGATGAAGCTCAGATGTTCAGAAAGAGGGACTTCCTTGATGTTCTAGAGCCAGACCCAGCTCCAGCCTCTGATGCAGCTCAGATGTCCACAAAGAGGGACTGCCTTGATGTTCTAGAGCCTGGATTCCAGCTCCAACTTCCACTGGGGCTCAGATGTTCAGAAAGAGGGACCTCCTTGATGTTCTAGAAGCTGGACTCCAGATTCAGCCTTCAATGAAGCTCAGATGTCCAGAAAGAGGGACATCCTTGATGTTCTAGAGCCTGGACTTCAGCTCTAACCTCTGATGAAGCTCAGATGTTCAGAAAGAGGGACTTCCTTGATGTTTTAGAGCCAAGACTCCAGATTCGGCCTTTGATGAAGCTCAGATGTCCAGAAAGAGGGACCTCCTTGATGTTCTAGAGCCTGGACTTCAGCTCTAACCTCTGATGAAGCTCAGATGTTCAGAAAGAGGGACTTCCTTGATGTTCTAGAGCCAGGACCCAGCTCCAGCCTCTGATGCAGCTCAGATGTCCACCAAGAGAGACTTCCTTGATGTTCCAGAGCCAGGACCCAGCTCCAGCCTTTGATGAAGCTCAGGTGTCCAGAAAGAGGGACCTCCTTGATGTTTTAGAGCCTGGACTCCAGCTCCAACCTCTGACAAAGCTCTCATGTCCAGAACTGATGAGAAAGTCTCAAGGTCGTGGGCTTGCCTGGGCAGGGCTGGATGTGGCCCAGGTTTGACCTGAGACTGGAGAGAACAGACAATGCTCTGCTGTCCACCTGTGGTCCTGCAGCATTTCTCACTAGCACCACTAGCGTGAAAGATGGGTTCAAATTGCATAACGAGAGATGTGGAGAGGGGACTCCAGGTAGGAGGGAGAGTATTAGGAAGAACATGCCAGCAGAAATTATGTATTGTGCATGGGGCGTCTTCTATGAAGCATGCCCAAGAGTATGTAGCGCTACAGTGAAGCGCTGTTTTATGCCTTTTAGTTATGCTGGACTCATGGCTGGCTGCACACCAGTCTTGACCCATGGGGCTGCCAAATTGGCAGGACCCTGGAATGTAACCCAAGCTAGTTTGTGCGGCTTAGCTCCTCTCCCAGTGGAAGGTGCTAACCGCCTACTCGCCAGCCCGGAGTGAAGCTGCGACCTTGGAGCTGGTCAGATCTGGTTGCCTCCTTCTGGCAATGGATGTTCATCAAGGTTAGGACTGGGACAGGGCCAGGCCATCGTGGTGGGCGTGAAGGCAGCATCAAAGGCAAAGGAAGCCCCCAAATACATAGGGTTGTGTATGCTAATGTCCCAGATGGAGCTGTGTTTGGGACTAGAGCTCTGCCCTGAACACCCTGATGGTACCGCTTGTCCTCCAGGAACTCAGTTGACACCGCATCATCCACTAAGCTGGAGAGAGAATGACAGTGAAAGAAATAAGGCCCAAAATATTGACTTGCTCAGAAACGATAAGCATGTCATGGGTAGATAGAATCAAAGTGATGAAAAATGTAGACTTTGGGAGGAGAGAGTGCTGATTGTTATTTCTGGATGTGTGAACTCTGAAATCTTCAGATTGAGGGGTTCTGATCTCTGAAATATCCAGATTGGGGGGTAATTTCCTCTGAAATCTCCAGATGCCAGAGAATCCAGTCTCATCAGTTATGCCACTCAGATACAGCTACACTAATATGTCCCAGAAAATGACTTATTTTATTCAGCTGAAGTCTGGAGGAAAAGGGAGCAGCTAGCAAGAATTCTTGAAAAACACACCCTAACGATGCCAACATCATTTTGGTGATATTTCCTAGAAATTCGTTAGAATTTGAAGCTGTGCACACAAGAACTTCTTTTATGAGTAACTGGAACTCGAGACCTGGTTTGGAATGAAGGAGAAATGTCGTCTTAGAGGACTGCCCCGCCCCAGCCCCACCCTCATTTGGCCAAGTTATTTTAGATTTCCAAGAACAAGCGATTATTAGAATCACTCATTGCCGATTTCCTAGAAGTCCCCACAACAGATTCTGAAGCCAAAGGCAAAACGGGTGAGCTCAGCTTGGGAGGCTTGTGAAGAGAATGTGAAACCTGCTCCATAAACTCATCGGCCTCAGGGAGCAAGACGCAGAAGTGGATCCGCAGTAGGGGAAACGAGGGCAGGATGGACGGTCTAGATCAGCCGGCAGAGCCCCCGACCTAGGATAGGGTGGAGATCCCTGGGCAGCCCCTCCCCATCTGGAAGCTCAGGCTGCGTGTGGCTCTGACGCTCCCTCAGAGCCTCCCATTTTCCATCCTCCTGTTGTCCTTCTCCAGCAGGCGTGGAGTCACCTCTCTGTCCTGCTCACCTGGCCTCCGTGGGCCACAGGCGGTAGGCGCCGGGTGGCTAGCCTGGTGTGTGGGGAGCTTCCTGAGTGGCTCCACTGGGCACGATGGATCGATGGTGGGGAAGTGGGCGATGATGACCAAGGGAGAGGAAATCACGGCCTTCCTTCTCAGGAGGGGCTGAGCGAGGCCTCACGTTTCCCTGACACTCCCAGCTCAGCTTGCAGAAGAATCAGGGAGTGGAGATGCCCCGGGCTGCAATTTTCCATCAGATGACTGTAATTTTCCCCGTGAATCCTGCCAGCGGCTGCCATTGTGGAGCTGGGGCTGCAGGAGACAGGGCAGGTGTGCACTCTGAAAGCTTTTCCTCCCGCTCCCGCGAAACGGAGGGCCGTTCTCATATGCCCGCCAGCCGGTAGGAGGTGACGCTTATAATCGTGACCCCTACTTCTCAGAAGATACTTCGGACTCTGCCTGCCTCCGCACCCAAGGATCTCGTAGAGCATTTTATGTGACTGAGATGGAATTCCAGCCCAGGCCTCGAGGCCGGTAGGAAAGGCAGTGTGGACAGCAGCAGATGCCCTCTGCAGAGGCCAGGCTTATGGACGCCCGGGGTGGGGGGAGGTGGGTCAGGAAGACAGGATGGGCAGGGCAGTGGAGGGCAGGACAGTGACCAGTTGGCCTGGAGAGTCGGGCAAATTCAAGCCAGATGTTATGCAATTCACTAGCAAAGAAGGGGGAGTCCCCATCCCCACCCTTTGGGGAAATGGATTAAGCTATTTTATGGCTGTGGCTTCCCAGACGGCCCACAGCTGCCTTCCTGTAGCCCAGGGGCCTCTCTGGGCAGAGCCCCTTGGACGACGAATTGCCCTGGCGGGTGGGTTCTTAGTGTCAGCTTAGTTCAGCTCACCAGGCATTCATTGAGCACCTATGGTGTGCTGGAACACTGGGGTGACGCTGTCGTGGGGTAGACGGGCAGCAGGGCAGGTGCACGGAGTAGAGTGCAGGCTGCACTCTGCAGGGGTGCATGGGGCCCTTGCCTTTCAAGCGGAGGAGAACCAATGGCTGGGCTTGCCAAGGGGGGCGGGGTGGGAGCTGGCAGGGTATTTTGGAGCATTACCTATATACCTGCACTTTACAAAGCACTTTATCTGTGTGCTTGGTGTTGGCTGATGGTGGAAGGAGTGAATGGAGGTGCCTGTCTGTGGTCTGGGTGCTGGTTAGTACCCCTGAGTCAGAGGTGTAGACTCCAGGCTCAAGACAGGGACAAAGGCCATTCTGGGGATTCTCAAGTGTCGATGGAGGGACTGGGATTCCCTTTCCTGAGATGCCATGGCTGGGGCCCTCTGTCCCTAGGGATCAGGGGCAACCCTGCTGGGAGGGAAGGCCCCTGGTACACCCCAGACCTGACCTCCTGGAGGCTGGGGTTAACTACCTAGGCTGGGACTTGCCCCCCTTCACTTAGAATTGACTGTGACCCCCAAGTGGCCAGGCCTTAGCCAAAAGCCCCCAACACACCTCTGTGCTCATGCCACCTGCAAAAGTGCTGTTACCAGAGGGTTTCTGCAACTTGGGACCACTGGTTGGGGGATTAGTGCCCCCTTTATTTACCCCAGCTCCTGCACAGCCCCAGCACTAGGCAGGGCGCCCACCTTGTATGGGGCGAACAGGCTCCCGTGCCCACTTGCCCCAGATTAGGTTCAGGTATGTGTGTTGGCTCCTGTTCAGGGAGGGCTGAGCACGCGGGGGCCCCTGGCCGGGGGCGTAGATGTGTGCCTTTGAGTGCCTAGTCATGGGTGCATGTGCCTGCCTGTGTGTGCGCCTGCATGGGCGTGCCTGCGTGTGCCTGCATGCGTGTGGTTGTGTGTACCAATGTGTGCATGTGTGTTCAGGTCTGTGTGTGTGAGAGAGACATAGATGGTGTGCAGTGACTGGCAGTGAGAAACAGAATGTGTCTGTCCCTAACCCCAGATGTCCTGAGTGCAGATCCATATCCACTTCTCCCTGCCAGTCCCACTTCAAGGAGTCACCCATCCCCCTGCCCCCCCCCCCCCGTAGCTTTGCCCGCTAGCTCAGCTGTGCTGGCAGAAGAGTGGGAGTCTTAGCCCCGATTCCAAACCCTTCACCGTCCCACCTCGCCTCCCCCATTGCCTCTTCTCAGCAAAGCAGCTGCAGTCAGACCTGGGCTGCTGCCAAGGTGGGCGTGCCTCGCCTCCGTGAGCTGCTGGCACCCCTCACCAGCTCTGCCCAGCCAGCTTCTCCCTCCTGTGTCCTAGAGTGCACCCCACCCCCACAGCCCACCCCGACTCCTACCCTCTTGCCTGGGGTTCTGACCTGCCTCCCCCAGCCCCCCGCAAGCTTCCAAGGCAGCTCCCAAGATAAGAATGGGTCAAGCGGGGTGCAGGCTGTATCCTGTGCCCAGGCTCCCCAGCCTCCCTAGATGCTGCCTAGGGTATCTGGTGCCCCGTGGTGCTGGCTGGGGAGCCTCAGGACCAGATGGGGCCTCCCAGACCTCGGCTGCTACACCACGCCCTTGACCGGGCCTCCGACCTGGACGACGGCTGTGCCCACTATGCACCCTGCCAGGATGCTGCACCACCCACCCAGCCTCCAGGTCAGTTCCCGCCACACCCCACGGCACCTCACCCCCCACCCTCCGTCATCCAGGTGATGCATCTACCTGAGATTGCAATTCCAGAGGTGAAATGTTTGTCTTTGCAACGCGTATGTACACGTTGATTTGCATTGAGGAGTGCCAAAAATGATATTGGGCTCTTTTTGAAAAAGTCTATTCTGCCTGATTGGTTTGCCAGTGAAGTTTAGAGTGGACAAATCAAATGAGCTTATTCTGTGATTCTGAGGTCTTGATAAATACTCAAGAGAGAGCGCATTCATCACATATGTATCATAGGACACACTGGAGGCTACATCACTGCAACTCTTTAAACTTCATATGGAAGTTTTGCTGTCAATTTAAAAATGGGTAGAGTGAGGTGGAGATACGTGGCTTTCCAAAATTCCTTTATGGGGTCTGCAAGCAAAAATGTTTGCCGACCCCTGCTCTAGGGTAGCCACTGCCCTTCACTGGCAAGGTTCTCAGGCTCAGTAATTGTTCTCCCAGCATCACACACGGCCGATTTTCTGTCAATGCTAGCGAGAGCTGGGGGCGGGGTGGGAAGAGGGTGGGGGTGTCCAGCTGAATGCTGGGCCGGACTGTAGAGGCTCCTGCTTCATGTCTTACCTTGACCTTCGGAGGTTTCTGGGCCCAGCTCCTGGGCCCTGGCTTCCTCTTCCTCCTGTTCATCTTTGGGGGATCCATCTCATGCATGTCTGTACCATGGACTCCATCACCACGGCTCCTCTCACCTCCATCTGGCCTCTCGTCCTGGGCACAGCATCTCATCTCTGGTCCTCCATCACCCGCCTCACCTCCATCATCCACGCTTCGAGGCTCATTCTGGCCTCCAGGGCTTTGTACATGGTAGGCTTTCATTCATTCGTTTGCACATTCGGTGAAGGTCTACTGTGTGCCAGGCCCTGTGCCAGGCATCGTGTAGATGGACATTGCCCTTGGGAAAGCACACCTCAGGGAGACGTATGCACACCAGTGGATGCAGGAGAGCCTAGGCTAGGGCTGCCTGGGGACGTGGGTGCAGGTGCCAGGGAGCTGAGCCTAGGAGCAGGGGTGGGTGCAGGGGTGGGGTGGAGCTGCTGGCTTAGCTGAGGTCAACAATGGCACTGGGGGGGGGTGTTGAGGGTCCTTGATTGCTCCCAGGGTCCTCACTCCTAGGTCCTTGGCAAGATTCCTGTCCCTCCAGGGGCCTTGCCCCCTTGGACTCTGCACCCAGGTTTCCTGGCTGGCCTCCTAGCTGTCCACCTTTTTGGGTGTCACTGGGCTGTTAACAGTGTACTTTTGTGCTCTAAAATGTTGATCATGGATGGGAATTTTTTTGCCTGTTGATTTTAATGTCTTTTTTGGCCAAGTGTTGATTGTCAAGTATCTGTTTTGGAAGTTTCAAGGTCTTGGAGAGCCGGAGTCTGGGACTCTTGGGTGTCTGTGAAGATCCGGTGGACGTTGTGGGGGGAAGGGATGTGGGTTCAGATGTCTCAGGGTCACTTCCCTTTAGGATTGGAGTGTACTCAGTATTAGAGGACCTTGGTGGCCTTCAAAAGATGTTCCAAGTTTGCTAAGGAAATGCTACTTTGGGTGGATGAATGTCTGTAAACTGTTACTATTGTTTAGTTGCATGCTTTATTTCATTCTGAATCAGAGTTGGGAGGCATATGGATATACCTTGGGGTCTACTGGGGCGTGGTGGACCCCTGGGTCTCCCACCTTCAACCAGGACACCCAAAATTTCCCCCTTATATGTTCATTAAAGTGAAAGCTGTTCCTAAGCTCATGTGTCCCCTTGAGCCCCTCCTACTCTCCTGTGTCATACTGAGCCTCTCCCCGTCCTGTGTCACACTGAGCCCCTCCTCCTCTTGCATCACAATGAGTCCCTTCCCCTCCTGTGTCACACCAAGCCCCTCCTGCTCTTGTGTCACATTGAGCCTCTCCCTTTCCTGTGTCAAATGGAACCCCTCTCCCTCCTGTGTCCCACTGAGCACCTCCCCCTCCTGCATCACATTGAGCCCCTCCTCCTCTTGCATCACACTAAGCCCCTCCTCCTCCTGTGTCACACCGAGCCCCTCCTCCTCCTGTGTCACACCGAGCCCCTCCTCCTCCTGTGTCACACTGAGCCCTTCCCCTCCTGTGTCACACTGAGACCTTCCTCTCCTGTGTCACACTTTGTCTCTTCCCCTCCTGTATCACACTGGGCCCTTCCCCTTCTCTGTCACACTAAGTCCCTTCTCTTATGTGTCACACTGAGCCCCTCCCCCTCCCATGTGTCACACTGAGCCCCTCCACACACATGTGTTACATGGAATGCTTCCCTCATCCAGGGGACATACAGAGTGTCTCTCCACTTTGTCACACTGAGCTCCTCATCCTCTCCAACGTCATATGTGGCCCCTCTTTCCCCAAGAGGCCCTAATGTGTCAAAAAGAACCACTCCCCTTACCCATCTATCACCCTGAGCCCCTCCTCACCTATGTGTCACTTAGTGCCCCTTCTACCCATGTGTCACACTGAGTCCCCTGAATGTGTCACATGCAGCCCTCTCCCCACCCATGTAAAACTGAGCCCCAGCCATGTGTCACCCCAAGCCCCCTCTCTTGTGTTACTCCAAGTCCCACTCCTCCCATTTGTCCCATAGAGACCCTCCCCCCACCCAAGAGTTACGTGGAGCCCCTTTCCGCCTTATGTGACGTGGAGCCCCTCCCCACGCGCGTGCCACCCTGAGCCCACGCGTTGTAAACACCGAGCCCCTCTCGTGTTACACCGAGCCCTTTCTCCACTCATGCGTCATGCCTGGCCCCCATTCCAGTGTCACACTGTGTCTTTCCTCCACACCTATGTCACACAGATCCTCTCTCCCCTTCCACGTGCCATACTGAGCTCCTCCCCCACTCATGTGTCTCATGGAGCCCCTCCCTCCTCCCATGTGTCACACTGTACCACACCCTCTCCACTCACAATTCATATTGACCCATCCCTAACCCAGTGTCACATGGAGACCCCATGTTTCACATCCAGCCCCTCATCATGTGTCACACTGAGCCCCTTCTCTTTGTTCGTGTCACATGAAGCACATCCTTCTACCCATGTGTCATATCAAGCTACTCCCCAGCTCATGTGTGACACTGGATCCCACTCATTTGTCACACAGAGCCCCTCCTGTACTCATGGGTCACATGGAGCCCTCCCCTCGTGTCCCTGAGCCCCTCCTCCACTTGTGTGTCACTCTGAGCCCCTTTTCCATCCTTGTACCCTCCCCCCTCCCACCTCTGCTTCTCCTTAAGGCCTAATGCCGTACCCAGGAGGACTCCCTCCATCTGGTTTTCCAGGGAATTTTATATTATGAAGTCGTCATTCACAAATATTGCCAGGCTGTGCATCTGTGTGAACGCATGTTGGTGGTGTGGATGGCTGGGGAGTGTAAGCAGGGCTGGCAGAGGGGCAAAGGCAATGTGTTGCTTGAGAAAGATGTGCAAGAACAAGGGAAAGTCTTTTTTTTTTTTGCACAATTTTATTGAGATATAACCCACATACACACAATCTATCCATTAAAGTGCACAATTCAACAGTTTTTAGTTTATTCACAGATATGTTCAGCCGTCACTACAGTCAATTTTAGAACATTGTCATCACCCCCAAAGAAACCCCATGGCCTTTAGCTATTGCCCTCATCCTACATGCTCCCCCTAACCCTAAGCAACCAAAAATTGACTTTCTGTCTCTGGGAAACTCTTTAAGTTCCTGCAGGACTCCATGAGTCCTCACTAGGCTCCCGGAGGTGCCTGCAGCGGTGGCACTGCTTGGGCTGGCTGTCCCTTGCTGTCGCTGCTCTAACCAGCTGGCATCCCACCTGCCATTCAGGCGCTTGCACTATGCTTCCGGGAGGAGGGTCACGGCCCATAGTCAGTAGTTGGGGGGTGGGAACGGCTTCATACAGGAGTTGATTGCACAGTTATTCAGCTCCTATATGATGCCTTTCTTCATCCCCTTCAACCACGCGCAGCCTCCGGACCCTCCTCTACATCCTTGGCTGCGTGGGGACGTGTCCTCATGCTTGCTGCTGTCCCACCAGCCTCTTCCTGGCATGCTCTGTGGGCTCTTCTCTCTCTCTCTTCCACAGCTCTCCGAGTTCCTGGAGGGGAGGGTCTGGGGCTGGGCCATCTCTGAGGCCCTGTCTTTGGCGGGGAAGGCTACGCCCCTGGTGGGACACTCCCTGGTGCTGGGCCCAGGGTCACCCTCTGCCTCGGCAGCCAAGGACAGCCAGGCCAGAGTTGTCGTCCAGCCCACCCTGGGGCTTCTCCCACTGAGGGGCTGGGGCTATGCTCCCACAAAGAGCCCTCCGAGGGGACCTGGCTCACAGGCCGGACTTGCAGACGTGGAGAGATGGTGCTCTTTGTTCCAGGAAAGAGGGGGCAGGGCTTGGACAGAGGAGGGCTGACCCTTCCCAGTGTCCCAGGAGGAGGGTCTCCTTGAGGGGTCTCTGCCTCTATCCAGGACATTTTCATGACCAGGAGGCTGAGGCCCCTCACAGGCGGCTTCTTACTCTCTCCTTAAGCATTTCCCATCTTCCCAAAGATTTCTAACTTTGGGTTCCTCTGGAAGCTTGCAGCAGGCACCCCTGTTCTTCCCCTGTGCCAGTCCTGCCTAGGCTTGGTGCCCGAGGGCACTAGAACAGCAACACGAGCAGCTGGCATAGAGGTGGCCCCTGGGCCATGGACCTCTGTCTTTTGCACCCCATACTAACTCGGGTCCCGTGCATGGCATGGCAGAGGTGACCTGCACCAAACCCTTTTGACACTGGCATGATTAACCGCATTAATAAGCCATGACAGCCAGCCCGGGCACATGCATCAGGGTGGCAGGGCCAGGGGGAGGCCTTGCCGGTAGCATGAAACCATCAGAGAGGACAGAAGGGAGACTGTCTCCCCTGCCCTTCCCACGCCCTCCTCCTTCCTCACCGCTGCTCCCTCAAGCCCCCTCCCTCTCCCTGCCTTTCCTTCGTGCACCTTTCATGGTGTCAGGGTGGACATGCTCATCTTTGTTGAGCTCGGGAGGTGGACGGGGTCTGGATGAAGGTCACTGTTTGGGTCTGGGATCGCCTCTGATGGGTTTGGGGTGTGACGAGAGTGCCAGCTGGCCCAGCAGAGGGGCTCTGGGCAGGTGGGTGTGGTTTGAGGGTGAAGGTGATGGTTTCTGCCTGTTGTTTTTCTCTTTCTCACTTTGGGAGCAGACTGTGGCCACCCAGGTAGGCAGAGAGGGGACCTCATGCCTCTTCTCTGGCCACATTGTTAGGAGCTAGCAAAGCTCTTAGCACAGGGGCCTCTGTCAGGGCCCCATAATCGGACCTCGGCCACTGCAGGAGGGCTGAGCAAATCTGGACCTGAGTGGTGAGTAGCCCCTGCTGCCTGGGGAGTGTGCGCCATTGCATGTTCCAGAAACAGGCCCAGTGTGTGCCAGGCCTGGAGACTGGAGTGCTGGGTGTCTTGTAGGGGTGGGAGGGAGGAGCGGTGGTGAGGCAGGTTGACAGGCAGGCCTCACCTGGCCAGAACTCAGGGTTCTCCTTCGGAGCTCGCTGGCTACCAATGACCTGGGCGTGGGGAAGTGGGAAGTGAGCATCTGGTCGCGGCCTGTGTGCTGGGAGGGTCCAGGCTGGGCAGCCCGTTGTTCAGAGCAACCAGATACTTATCTTGAGTTTTCACCTTTTCTTGTGGTGGCCATGATGTCATACTCAGCATGTCATTTATTGCTAACCTTAACCTTTTTTTTCTTTTTTCCCCAGGAGAATAAAGGTTTGTATTGTGTTTTTGAAACTCTTTGTCAGTAATTCCCCTCTGGGCCAGGGGGCTGGCCTCTTTCTCTGTAAATGGGACTAAAGCCCTTCTGTCTGGATTGGAGTGGGAGATGCAATGAGGTGAGGACACCGTTGTCTGCTGCTGCAGGAAGCAGGGGCCACTACTGTGCTGGCAGCCCCACTGGTGTGTGTGTGTGCGTGCGTGTGTGTCCGAATGCACGTGTGTGTCTGAATGCATGTTGTGTGCGTGTGTGTGTGTATGTGCACTGGGGACAAACGGGCTCACCTTAGTGTGCGTCCGGATCCCCACTGCAGGGTAGGCTGTTCGGTGGCAAATTCCGTTTGGCCTTAGCCCGTGAGCTCGTCCCATTTGCTCCTTCGCCTTCCATGGCTCAGGGGGAAAGGGTGGCAGTCCTTGGAAGTCCTGGGCTACAGGGACACGGGGCCATTTGTCCATCCCACTTCCACCCAGAGGGAGTCCCTACCAAACAGGGACAGCGATTTGCCCTTGAAGTCCTGCCTTTGGGCCCCCAAGGGCGGCCCCCAGGTCACCTTGCCAGGGCCCCCCCCAACACAACCCAGGCTCCATCCCAGGGTTGCCCATTTCAGGGGGCTTGGGAGCCCCAGGAAGGATGTCATCTGGGAACAGAGGGGATTTTAGGGACCAAGGGCCACTGGAGATTGTGTCTTGTTGTTCTGGAAACTCCCCATTTGATGATGGGAAGATGGACAGCCATGACCTTGGGTCACCCAGCCACACCCAGTTCACTAAGGGGGACACTGGAGTTCTTGCAGTGGTGGCCCTGGCCTTGAACCCAGCACCCTTTCTTGGGGCTGCTCTCAGAGTCAGAGTACTGGGTGGACAGACAGACAGACATGGAGGCGTGAGTGGGGTAGCCCTGGATGAGAGGGCGAAGACCACCAGGGAGGGGCCTCAGTCCTGGTTCGGTTCCCGACTCCTCTGCAGCCCTTTCTGGGCCTTAACTTCCCAAGTTTATCCTGAATAGGTGACATAGGAAGTCCGCAGATGGGCAGTGGAGGATGGGGACTCTGGGCGGGCTGTGCCCAGCACTTTCTTTGTAACTCACAGCAGCCTTGATGGGTTTGAGTGACAGATGAGGAAACTAAGGCTGGGAGGGGTCTTCCTGCAGCCAGTTGGTAGGGTGGGGCCATCTGTAACTTCCTTAAGAGACAGGGAGAAGCCAGAGGTGAGGCCAAGCCCCTGCCTGCGAACCTGGGATCCTGACCATGATCTCTCGGTGCAGACAGCAGGGGTAGATCCTCAGACAGCCGGTGGTGGGCAACAGTCAGGCGCCCCTGGACTGTGAGGCATCATGAGCCTGGTTTGGGACTGGGGAGGGCGTGGAGGGCACATGGCCTTGGGCTCCTGGGGGGTGTGGCTCTGGGCGGGGATCCCTGTCTGTGTCCAGTGGTCCCAGTGCTCGCAGGGTGGGGAGCGGGAGTGGTCAGGCTGTCCGAGCGCGGCCCTCCTGCCTTCCACATGGAAGGTGAGATACGGGCCACCTGGGAGGGGTGGGCTTGTGAGGGAGATGGGGTCTCTCCAGTCCAGGGTAGTCAGGCCCTGGCAGAGCCCCTGACCTTTGAACCTGAGATCTGCTGGGTGGTCTCATGGTGTTGCCTTCAGGGGCAGATTCCCAGGCAGGGCAGAAAGGGCAGGCCTAGGGTCCCTGGTACGTGAGGGCCATGTGCACCGAGGCTCGGTATGACCCCTCTCCCAGCTGAGGTTCAAGGTCACGGCCAGAGCTGTCTACACTCTGCCTCTTTGCAGAGTTCCCGTGTGTGGAGGGGCATTGGGCGAGTGTGCCCCGGGAGGGCAGAGGCCGCTCCAGGATGGGCGTGAGCCGTGGCCAGGCAGAGGGGTCAGTGTGTGCTGACTGTGGAGGGCCTGAACCCAGAGCGAGCGGGGCCACCTCCCCTGCTTCCCTGACTCCCATGGGCCCCGGGCCCTCCTGCCTCCTCGGGACAGCCATTTTGCCACTTTTAGGACAGTATGACCCTCTGAAGTGGGGCCCCGGCCTTTTCCACTGGGGGTGGGATAGGGACTGCTAGAGGCCAGGGCTTGCAGACCCTCCAGACGAGGGACACAGACCACACCTGTGCACCCCTCATTTCTCAGGTGACAAGAAGGCCCAGGCCAGAGGCGGGATTTGGATTTCTGGGCTCCCTTTTCTGGAACCCTCAGGAAGAGGAAGCTCCCAGTCCGCTCCTCCTGCCTCATGTACCCATGTGCACCTGCACCCCTTTTGAGCAGAAAGAAGGGCCAGAGTCCTGAAGGGGACCCCTCCAAGAAGGAGGGCGAGAGGCCTGCTGCCTGTGTACCCTCCCCCACGATTCCCGCCCACCCCACACGCCCCTCCCCCACCTTGTCCCTCCCTCCTGCCCCCACCCTGCCTGTTCCCACCCCTGTCCACCCAGCCCCACGTTTTAGAACAAACCGCAAAGTCAGATAATCTTTTATTTTGCTTTATTTTGGGGTGGAAAAAGGTTAGGGGTTGAGAAAGTCCTTGGGGAGGGGAAGGGTCTCCTCCCTGTGCAAAGCGGTGGTCTGGTCGGAGCCCTCTCGGTGGCTGGCACAGTCAGCTCTCTCGGGCCCTCCCTTATGGCCTCTGGGCTCTGCCCATCCAGCAGGCAGTGTTGGGGGGGCGGGACCCCACTGAGTGCAGCTGCCCCCTCCCGTGTCCTCTGAGTCTCGGGAGCCATCAAGGTGTGCAAGTCCGGTAAGTGGCTGTGGTACGTCGGATGCTCCGTGGAGCAGCTTCGTCCAGGTGAGACCAGAGCTCAGGGACAGATGAAGTCAGCGTCCATAGAGTGGACCAGACAGTGGGGGAGGCTTGCTTGCGGCGGGGAGGGCTGAGGGAGGCACCGCATGTGGAGGGTGGGGGTGGAGGTGGAGGTGGGGCCTGGGGTGGGGGTGGGGGGCCCGGGGAGCAGGAGCACCGGTGCTGGAGGTAGAAGTCAGTGGAACACCCGAGGTCAGTGTCCCAGGATGGCACAGGGGCCGTGCCCCACTCCAGGGAGGGGGGTCTCTGGCACCCGCTTGCTTGGCTGCGTCCACTGTGCCTGCTTTTCCATCTGGCCTTGGGTCATGGGGTCATTTCCCACTCGTCACTGCCCTCTCCTCTCATTGATCTCACTCCCGGCCTCGGGCCTGGGCCTTGGAGGATTAAGATGGGATTGTGTAGCCCTGAGCTGGCTCTGGGCCTCTGATGACTGGGTAGTCCGTTAGTTAGCACAGATGACATTGCTGGCTGATGAGCCGAAGAAACTTTGGCCCTTCCCAAGTGGGTTCTCCTTGAGTCGGGAGCAGCAGGATGGGGCGCTGGGTCTGAGCGAAGCAGGCTAAGGCACAGGGAGGGCAGGAGGCTTTGAGAGGTGCTGGGGCCAGAGAAGGAGGGGCCTCCTGGCCGGAGAGGAGGAGGTGTTTTTAGTCAAGGTCGTATTCGGCATCTTCGTCCACCTCCTCCAGCTGTGCCTCTTCCCTGGGCTGTTCCCAGGCGGGCAGGGGCAGGGCCTGTGTGCAGATCAGGGTCAGGAACCGGCTCAGGGCCCTGGTCGCCTGCTCCCGGCTGAGCAGGTGCAGCTGGCCGTCAGCGCTGCGGATGTAGAGCAGGCGGCTGTTGAGGAAGTCGAGGACTTCAGGGTCCATCAGGTTGCGTGGGCGGGATGGAAGGGCAATGGCTGCATTACTGGGCGGGGCCTCCTGCACGTCGTTGTCCTGCTCGTCCTGCGAGGTGTCTTGCAGGCCGTCATGCAGGCCACACTGACGGTAACGTTGCAGGTCGTCTTGCAGGGCTTCTCGCAAGACGACATCCTCATCACCAACGACGTGCAGCTCCAAGTACCGGTTCTCACGTGGGGCAGCATGGCTGCCCCCTTGAGGGGTGACTCTGACACCAAAAAACTCACATAGTGTCAGCCAGAAGCCGGGGGTGAACTGCAGGGCTCGCTGGGTGTCGGGGAGCAGTGCATTTCGCTGCCGGCGGCTAGGGCCCAGAAACAGCTCGGCCAGCTCCCGGGCCGGGACAGCGTTCGCGCCCACGACAGGGGGCATCCGGGTGAGCAGCTGAGCGATGGCTGTCGTGATGCCACTGCCCGAGAGGAGGGACGAGTCCAGGAAGAGTCGCAGGGAACGCCGTGGTTGGGGCCGAGCCACCTGCATGGTGGGTGCTGGCGGCAGGGACAGGCGCTGCCGCGCCCTCAGCAGCACGAGGAGTGCCGCCAGGGCTAGCACGTTCTTCCAGTATAGGAGGCCGCGGAAGAAATGCAGGATGACGGCCCTGATCTGGGCCATGCTGAAGTGGGCGAGGAAGCTGTTGAGGATTTGGTCGATGGGTACCATAGCCAGTAGCTCCTGCAGGAGGGTCTGCTCACTTGGCTCGTCCTCATTCTCCTCCTCCTCCCCGGATTCTGTTGACTGGCCCCCCCGGGAGCCCCTCATGGCCAAGAGCAGGCGTGGTCTAGTGCTCCTCTGGAAGGCTCTCCGCCTGCAGTGTCCCACTGGTGGCAGAGGTCGGCCACCGTCTTGCTCCGGCAGCTCCATGACGTCAAAGTTGAAGTGGGAGAAGAAGAAGACCCAATGCCCGGGGAGAAGTACGGTGAGCCTGTCATTATTCAGAGAGGCAAGATCCTCTGTGTTGAGAAGGATCATGATGGGCTCCTCGGTGTTCTCCAGGTAGCGGCACCACACCATGAAGGCAGCCCGGATTGGAAGAATCTTCATCTCCATCTGAGAGTATTCCATCTCAGTCTGGGAGATGGCTCGGGAGTAGAAGGCGCAGGAGACTCTCTTGCCCGTCTGGTCGTCTATCTGGATCAGGGAGGCATACAGAGCCGTCCTGGAGATGCCTGCTTCCAAGTAGAAGGGGTTCTGGGGCTTGGGGTGGTAGAGAAGGGGTGCCTTGCGGAAAGCCCGCTTCAGGCATTCGAAGGCCTCCTGCTCCTCGTCTCCCCAGTAGAACTCCTGGCTGCCCAGCAGCTGCCGCACCAGGGGCTCTGTGATGATGGCGAAGCGCTCCACGAAGTGCCGGTAGGGGAAGACGAGCTCGATTAGGGTTTGCAGGGTCTTCTTAGAGCCAGGGATGGGGTACCCTGTTATGACATCTATGATGCTCTTGTTTATTTTCACCCCTTTGGGGGTCATGACGAACCCCAGGAATTCCACGGTCTGCCGGTGGAACTGGCTCTTGTCCAGGGAGCAGTAGACCTTGTGGTGCCGGAAGCGGATCAGGACCTGGCGGACATGTCGGAGGTGTTCCTCTTGACACATTGAGTAGACCAGGACTTCCTGACCGTACGAGAGCACACAGAAACCTAGTATGTCCTTGAGGATAAAGTGAATCACGCTCTGAGGGATGATAGGCTCTGGGGATAGTGAAAAGGGCTGGTAATTCTTCGTATCTTCAAGCTCCAAACCAAACGCTGCTTTCCATACATCTTCTGTTGGGTTTGCACTTGGGGTTTCCTCCACGATGCTCCCACGCAGCTCTAGTCTTGTGAACCATGCAGCTCCATGTAACTGGTCAAACAGTTCGGGAATCATCTGTATGTAGTCCTGTTTGTTGGTCAGCATGTCCTGCAGATCCCAGTAGTTGTCTTCTGGCCTGGCGCTTTCTTGCACCCTGGCACCCATAGGTTCCCAAGGCGCAGTGGAGGAACATTCGTAGAAGGTCTCGCTGTGATCACTGTCTCCAGCCTGCTGAAGCTCAGAGGGCTCTGATTCAGAAAGATCATCGGATCCGTCTGAGCTTGGCTGGTCGGAAGTCTCCTCATCTGCTTCCTTCGGGTTAAACACGTCGGCCAGGTCTGAGTATGGGTGTGGCAGTCCGGGTAGCAGGCTCATGCCGTGTCTCTCCAGAGCAATGCATGGGGGCGGTGGGCGGAAGCAGTTCTTCAGGCAGTAGGGAGAGTGGAAGGTGCAGCGGCCTTTGATCCAGTCGACTTCAGGGGCATGGACTCGGAGCCAGCGGATGCCTAGGACCACGGAGAAGTTAGGTGAAGGTACGATGTCAAATTCAATGGACTCCTGGTGGTTCTGGTGAATGCACACCAGGGGTTCGGTGTAGAGCCAGACGGGCTCGTCGCCAATTAGCGAGCCATCCACAGACTGGATTGACTGTGGGTAGGGCTTCTCATAGAGCTCGACGTAGTGCTCTTGGGCAAACTTCTCATCCATGAAGTTGCCATCTGCTCCTGAGTCGACCAGGGCCTGGACTGCGACGCTGTGGTAGGGGTTCACCCTCACCATGAGCAGCAGGAAGAGATGGGCACGATTGATAGCTGGGTGGACTTCGCTGGGCAGCCAGCTACTGACCATCCACCTCTCTGGAGCAGGTGAGTCGATCCACGTCAGATTCCGTGGGCGGGCCTCCAGGGGCAGCCTGAGTATTGCTCTTCTCTCTGCCACTTTTTCTTCTATTTGCAGGACGAGCACAATCAGACTCTCCAGGGAATCCGGCTGAGGGACCCGAAATAGATAGTGCCTGATCTCCTCCTTGAGCCCCTGGCACAGGTGGGCCTGCAGGACTTCATCTGGCCAGCCCAGGGTGGGTACCAGGCTCTGAAACTCATTGATGTACTCGGTGGCGGAGCGATCCCCCTGCCTGATATTGAACATGGCCTCTTCTGCCACACGCAGTGTCTGCCGGTACTCGAATACCTCTGACATGGCCTCCAGGAAGGCCGGGAAGTCTCCCATCAGGGGGCTGTTCTCCCGCAGCAGAGCTTTGGCCCACTCTAAGGCCAAGCCAGAGAGGTGGCTGATGACATACCCAACTCTTAGGTGGTCGCTATAGAACATTCTTGGGTAGCTTTGTAAGGTCAGTTGGCAGAGCACGATGAACTCGTGGAATTCTCTGCGATCGCCAGAGAAATTTTGGGGGGTGGGCAGTCGGCCTGCGTCGATCCCTCTTACCAAGATCTCTTCCGCCACCCTCTGTTGCTCCTGGAGGTCTTGCATGCGCAAGTACAGCGAGATGATGGACCTCATCATGGCCATGATTTCCGCGGGGGAGCACTCGGTCTGGTTGTGATCTTCTTCGGGATTCTCCTCCCTTCTTGGTTTGTTCAGGTCGGTGTCAGCCTCCTGCACCTGCTGGGCTCCAGATGGGTTTACTGACGCTTCTTTCATCCCATCAGATGCTTCACTGAGTGGATCCTCCACTGCCTGGTGTGAACCATTGCATGACTCCTCCATGTCTTGGAGTAGGTCATTGGGTGGATCCTCTATTTCCTTACGTGGGCCACTGGATGGCTCCTCCATGTCTTGGAGTAGATCAGTGGGCAGCTCTTCCCCCTCCTGCAGTGAGCCCCTGGGCGGCTCCTCTCTTCCTGGGGCTGGGTGCCCGCCTGGCCCCGCCGCTTCCTGCAGTCCGCTGCCAGATGTCTGCACGGTGGTGTTGGATGAGCCCTCGGAGGACTCCATTTGTTTTGATGATGGATTCTTATGCTCCATCATCGTCTCAAATGAGTCTTCAGAGGGTTCTATCATTTCGTCGGTTGGAAGGGAGTGTTTTCTGAAGACTGGTAAGGTTGTGATGCGTCCAGTCAACAACTGGGACGGTGGCGATCAGAACCTGCTGGGGGCAGGGAGGGGCAGGGAGTAAAGGCAGCAGTTTAGGGTCTCAAGAGGTGTCAGAGTCAAATTCTCAAGGAACTCCAAGCCAGATGCCCAACTAAGCAGGACAGAGAGAAACTGGGGAAAGCCTTCTTGTGTCCAACCTAGCCTCCTCAGTGGGTCACTTGGGGGACTCCCAGGAAGGGAGTATCTGTCCACCCCCAACCTGCCTCCCAGGCTTAGTCTGTCTGCCTGGCTTGTCTACTCCCTCTGTGGATGTGAGAAATTCACAGCCCATAAATTTGTGGAGTGACCGTCCCAGAGCGGCTGCCGTGGCAGCAGGCACCTGGCAGGATGTGCAGGCTGCCCCATTTTGCCCTGGCAGTCGCGCCTGCTCAATCCTTCTTCCCTGCTTCGGTCACTCGAAAATCACAGAGGTCACGTCCCAGTGCCATCCAAAGCCACCCCTGGCAGGCTTGGCGCTCTGGAGCCAGCCCAGGCTCCGTGGTTGTGGAGGTGGGAATCTCCAGCAAACATGCCCACTGTTTCAGAAGGTCAGTGGGAGAGGAGAAATGGGGCATGTGGCCACTATCCTGCCAGTCGGGTCAGCAACCCTAAATAGCTCTTATTTCCTTCCCCAGGGTCAAAGCTCAGATTTCAGGGGTGTGTGTAGAGGTCTGAGTTCTGGTATCTATTTTGTATTTTTTCCCATCTAATTTATAGAATACCTACTATGTGCCGGATACTTGCACATTTGTTACTTGATTCCAACTCAGACTTTTTGTGGATTTCTCTTTCTCGATTTGATCTCCTTCCAGTGACTGCTGTGTTCTCCCCAGCTCTGAGCTATTGAGGAGATTGTCACACAACCTCCCTCTCCTCCTAAAACCTTCCCTGTCCCAGGATTGGCCCTTTGTGAGGTGTCCCGAACGTCACACCTCTGGCCTCAATTCCCACCTGCGCAAACGTGTTTGCACGTCTGTGTAATCTCGTCTTCCCGAGACCCCTTCTCTACTCACATGGGGCTGGTCTCCTCATTCTGGCAACTGTCCCTTCTCTCTGTGGTAGGTTGGTTCCCCCCAACACAGAGGTATATCTATCTAGTAGAGTTGGGACCTTGGGGGGAAGGTGGGGTGGGAGGAGGGCCTGAGATATCTTTGAAATCTGATTGTCCTGGAGTGGATTTTTGAAAACCTAGTGATTGGTGGTTTTAGTGGACTGAGACTGAATTTAAAGAAATGTCTTCAATGGAGTTATTTCCACATTTCTTCTCTGCTGGGCCAGAGAAAATTGAACTTTGATTATCCAATAGATCAGGTATATAGTTACTGCTCTTTATAAATTTAACACCTCTTTTGTTACTTCTCAGTTTTCTTCTTAGCCACTGGGCCGATCTATTACAAAAACATGCATTCCCTCATTCTCTTCATTGGCTAAAGTCCAGACTTTCCAACAGGATACAAAATTCAGATCTGCTGTTTCTCAAAATTAAGCACATTCTTGTTAGTGTGACACTTAAATTTGATCATGTAGTTCGTCTGATTAAAGCCTTTCACTGTTTATTTACTGTCTGCAATATAAAATCCAAACCTTTTAGCATAAACATACCTGACATGTAAACTCACTAAAACCATTCTCTGGCTAAAATATAAAGGCTTGACCATAATATAAAATTCTTATTATGTCATTCCTGAAGGTAGAGGAATAATTTTAGCATGGTATACAAATTAGGTAAAATTATCATCATCATCACAGCAACATATACATAGTACATTGCATAAATTAACTCATTTCTTCTTCATAAAAGTCCTCTAGGGTATGTATTATTATTGCAAAATTACAAATCTCTAATATAAAATTCTAATTGAAATACAAAATCTAACTAAGTAATTCATCTGAAGACTCATTTATCAGAAATAAAAATCTCAGCAGGTCTCTCCCAACCCTTTATTGGCTAAAATTTAAATTTTTTAGTAAGATGATTTAAAAACTAGATTATGTACCTTCTTAATATAAAGTCTATACTTCTTAATGTATTTATAAATTTGATCACGTAAATGATTAAATCCTTTAACTTTCCTGCCTTCAACCTAAAATCTAATATCCTTGTCATATTACAAAAACCTTAATTCTCCTTAATATCAAAGTTTAAATTTTTAGCAAGGTGAATAAAAGCTATCACATAATTTCTCTATTTAAAGTGCACAGAGTTTTCTTTTTATTGCTTGTAATATAAAGTCCCAACCACTTTGCATAAGATAAAAATTTTCACCATGTAATTTGTTTGCCAAGCTGATCGATACAAAACCCAAAATCTCACCAGGCCACTCCTAAAACCCTTTATTGGCTTAATTCCAAACCTTTTAGCACGATATAAGAATTTTGACCATGTCACTCCTCAAAATAAAAGGTCACATTTCCTTGCAAGACTTTGCTCTTATAAATTCTTATAAGTTCTGCTTAAAGCTTTATAATATTTCCTGGCCACCTATGAGAGAAGGTCTAAACTTTTAGCATAAAATAATACATTTCACCGTACAATTTCTCTGCCGACTGCTCTACCCAATGCAAAAATTCCACCATGTCACTCTCTTAAAATCTCTTAATGGCTGAAATCCAAATTCCTTAACATGGCATAAAAATGCGATCCTGTCATTCCTCAAAATAGTGTCCAAACTTCTTAGCATGCCGTGTAAATTTAATCATATAACTGCTCTTTGTAAGACCTGCCCCATCTATAAATGGTCCAGCTCCTTAGCATCAAGTGAGACTGGGGGCCCTGATGCCAAAGGGGCACCCTGCTGAGACAAGGTCAACACTTACTCATTATCTGGTGCATCAAATCCAGACACTTTAACATAAAATGTATTTTACCATCTAATTCGTCTAGAGACAAAACTCTCATCAATTCGCTCCTTAAAACCCTTTACTGGCTAAAATCCAAACGCCTCTGCATGAAGATTCAAACATGAGATCATCCCCCTCCTCTATGCGGGACATTCTAGAATACTCGAATGCCTTCACTTCTCACATAAAATCACATCTCCTTAGCATGTTATAAAAATCTGATCATATATCTTTTCCATAAAGACCCACTTTTTAAACTATGCCAAAATGCATAAGTTTGAACATGTAACTTCTCAACTTGAAACTTTTCAAAGTTTCTTCATTGCCTGTAACATCTTTTCTCAACTACTTAATATAAAGTACCAGTATTTTACCGTGTAATTTATCACCCTGTCACTGCTTTAAGTCCTCTGTTGGCTTAAATCCAAACTTATTAGCATGACATAAAAATTTGATCATGTCATCCCTTAAAATAAAATTCACACTTTCTGGCACAATATATAAAATTTGATCTTGTAACTCCGCCTTAAAATCTTACGATGTCTCTTAATTGGGTATGGAATAAAAGTCCAAATTCTTGGCACAAAATGTGAATTTTATTTTGTAATCTCACTGCATACTATTTATCAAACATGCAAAAAACCTTACCAGGTCACTCTGTTAGAACTTTTTATTGGCTAAATCAAATTCCCAGGCATGTGCAAAAATTTAACTATGTGAGAGCCTCAAAATAAACCCCAAATTTCTTTGCATATTCACAGTGTTGATCCTGTAACTTCTCCGATTAAAATCTTTCAACTTTGGTGTCAACATTAATCAAATCTCCTTGCAATGCTCTGCAAGTTGGACTCTGGCACTCCCTCAACATAGGAAGTCAAAACGTTTGAGTATCACCCTTCAATTTGTGGCTGTTACTTTCCTATTTACAATTGTCAATGTTTCCGTTGCTTGTAATATGAATCCAAAGCTGTTAGCCATAAAATATATTTTATCATGTTTTTCTGCAGATTTATCTCTCACAAGCAAAAATCTCTCCATTACATTTCTTAAAACCCTTTGGCAAAAATCCAAACTCCTTAGCATGATATAAAATTTCGATCCTGTCACCCTTCAAAATAAAGTCCAGATTTCTTCCCATGAAACCCAAATCTAGTCATGAAATTCCTGCTTACAATCTTTTAACGTAGTTTCATCACTAAGTCTCGACATCTTAGCACAGCACCCAGATGGAATCACGGCATTCTCAGCTTCAAGCCTTTCAAATTTCGTGTCCATAACATAAAATCCAAATGCCTGAGCATGAAATGAAATTTAGACCAAGTATTTCTCATGTCAAACATCTTTAGTTTGCTCTTCGTTAGGAAAGAAAAGGATGTAAAACTTAAGTTCTTTTGCATAAAACCGAAATTCTTAACCATCTGCATTTCCAGCTTCAGTTCCTCCTTCCTCCTTGGGCTTCCCTTTAGAAAGACTGAGTTTCTCATTCCCTGACCCCAAATACGTCTCAATTTTATTGTCCCTAGATCTTTGTGTGTTTTTAAATCAAGTCTCTCTGCCCGTAATTCATTAATTCCTACAGCAGTATGTCCTGATTTCTTTTTCCGGGCCAGGCACCGTGCTAGGTCCCCGATGGAAAGAAAAGAGTCAGCGCTGCCTCGTGGGCTGTTACCAGAAAGGGGACGAGGCCCCCGCCCCGCAAGGTGAGTGAGGGGTCTCGGGGTCAGCTGAGGGGATTCCCTCTGCACCTGGGGAGCATCTTGTGGAGGCTCAGCTCAGATGTGGGCCCCTCTGGGAGGGCCCGGGCATTGCTGGAGCCTCTGCGGGTCCTCGCTCCTTGCTTTAGGTGGTCACTATGGTCCCTCCTGGCCCCAGCCCTCTGCCAGCCTGCACGCTGCAGCCTGGGCCCTGCCTCTTCTCTGGTCTCTGCAGAAGTAATATTCTCAGTCCTTCAAATGTTGTTCTCAAACCTCATGATAATTTAAGAAATATCTACTGCTTTGGAAAGTCCTACCTTATCAAAAAAAGAAAGAAAGAATAAATAAACCAGGATTTAGTGCACCTGGTTTGGGGTCAGAACTGCCCTTGAGGCCTTTGAGAGGGACCCTCTTTCCCCCAACACCCAGAGACAGACACCCCGGCCTCACCGCCTTCCGTGCCCAGAGCCTCGGCCGGGTCAGCTCCTTGCTTGCCTCTGAGCAAGTGGCCCATTGGGTCGGGGCTGCCAACGTGTGTCTATGAAGGGTTGGGTGTGGGGGGCGGGGGGGCAAATCCCCCAGCGAATACCTCTCCCTGTCAGCTCGCCTGTACAGTAAAGGAAATCTGATTTTAAAAATAGAGCCTGGAAGAGGAGATGAGAGGATATTTAGGAGCGGAGTTGAGCCCAGGGCGGGGGGCGGGGGGTGGAAGAATTCGGGGAGAGGTGAGGTCAGGGGAGGGGGTGAGAGGCGCGAGGAGCTGAGGAGGAAGGTGAAGACATGCCAGAGGGGGACTGAGGACGGAGAGGGCTGCCGGGGTGGGTGTCAGAGGAAGACCCCTGTCCATCTTGGCCTTCCCGCGGGCGATACTCAGAGCCCCTTGGGACTGAGGGACACAGCACCAGGTCTTAGGGGCTAAGAGGCCTGGAGATGGATCAGCCCTCATGGGCTCCCTCCGCCACCTGGCCTGCGGGGACGGGGCTGGGAGTGAAGGCAGCACTGTGGGGTGGGCACGCAGGGACCCTGGGAGGCCCACAGGTTGTGGTTATTTACTTATTTTGTTGGACTCAGGTCAAAGTCAGGACATGTCCTTGGCAGCCTAAGTCTTGGGACCCTTCTTGGCTTCCCTGGGATGGACAAGTGGTATGGACGGGCTGCTCTTCTCTGCTTGCTAGTGGGCAGAGGGGGAGGGGGGGTGGGCCTCTCAGGGGTTTCCTGAGGGCCCCACAAGGAGCTTGGGTTGGGTCTCAGGGTCCCAGTGGGCCATGGAGTCTGCAGGGGCTGCTGGCCTGGCATGGCTCATGTTGGGCTTCCTGCCCCTAGTGTCTTGCCTTGTCCACTCGGTCCCTGACTTGTGGCTAAGGACGACCTGGGCCACACTGGTGGGGGACCCTTTGCGTCTTGGCCCGGAGCAGCCCAGTCTCAGTCACTTCCCTCTCCTCCCCTGTGGCCCAGACAGAGGTCCTAGATTGTCATTATAGTGATGGGGAAACTGAGCGCAGCAAGTTATGGTAGAGCTGGGCTGTCCCCAGGGCTTCTTCTCTAATCCCAAACCACCCGGCAAGGCGGGGGTGCCTCCTGGAGAGGGACCCCCATCCCCTCACCTCCCCAAGCCATGGAGGTGAAGGACAGTGCCCTGCCCACAGTGTTCCCTGCTGCGTCCCTGGCCTCTCCGCACTTGACTGGTAGCTCTAGGGGGCAGCTGGCCCACTCTGCTCTGCCCAGAATAACCCTGGGAGGGGAGCGTGCTGCCTGCGGGAGGGGCTGCGAGGGGGTCATGGCCAGCATGTCCTGCTTCTCTGGATTGCCCAAATCAGCGGAGCCAATCAGCTGCTCCCAAGGCTGCTCTTGCCTTTTAAGGCAAGTGGGCAGGGACGGAGCCTGCGCCAGCTTCTCCTCCTGGATGGGCATGAACCTTCCATGTGACCGTCCTCTCCTGGGCCCTCAGTTTCCCCATGTCTGCCAGGAGGGCTTGGGTGGTGGTCTTCTTGCTTTGTTCCTAGAGCTCTGGGGTTCCTGAGAGGTGTCAGAGGGATGCCCCTGGAGAATAGAGGTGAGGGGAGGGGCTGGCCACCCCTGCCTTAGTTCCACCAGCTGCTCCTATAAATTGGGGTCCTCATATTATTTTGTTTAAACAGAGGTCCCCACATCTAAGCAATGGTTGAAAGCTAGACGATGTGGCTTCTTCTGGGTGTGTCTTGATTTTGCAGTCTGGGCTGGGAGGGGTCTCAGCAGGGACTCCCTCCCCTCTTGCCTGGAGTTCTCTTGGCTGCAGGGACAAGCCCAGGAGGCCACAGGCCTAGGACTGTGGCAATTCTTGGAGCAGGAAGGTGGGGGCTTCAAGGCCCTTGGGGCTGGTGGAGTGAGGGCCGGAGTGGGAGGCAGAGGCTGGCTAACCCCACAGAGCCTCAGTTTCCCCACTTACCAAATGGAAGGAGCACCTCCTTTTCAGGGGAGATGGGTGCGTCAAGCCCTTTGGAAACTGTGAAATGCTACGAACAAGTAAGGGATTGTTCCTGTCATTAGGACTGTGATTATTACTTCCAGAACACCCACTATAATTGTAGCGGTCAGGATCCAGACAGCATTTCACGCATGGTGTCAACTTTAATTTTCCCATTAACCCTGTGCGGGGACAGTGCCCTGCTTTGAAAGTGAGTTAACTGGAGTCCAGAGGGGTGAGGCAGCCGTAATTATCAGTGGCCGCCGGACCGCCCTGGGGGGAGCGGCTGGTGACTGGACCCAGCGAGGGGTGGGTGTGCACGTGGCGAGGCCCCCCCGGGGGAGAGGCAGAGGCAGGTTTCCAAACCAGGTTTCTCCTCCCTCCCCTGCTAGACGTCCAGGGTGTGGTGGGCAGTTGCCATTTGGGGACCTGGAGGGGCCTTCATTCCATAGTGTTGATGTGGTCAGCCTCATGGCCCGACAGGCGGCCAGACCACAGGAGTGGGGGCCTCCGTGTCTGCCTCCATCTCCCCAAAAGGCTCGTGCTGTCATTCCCAACTCACTTTGGCTTATTTGGTGCCAGCGAAGGGACAGGACAGCTGGCCCAGGACCTACTAATTACAGCTGCTCAAGTATTCGGACTGGGGGATTGAGTACCCCCGCCATGTCACGGTTTGCTCTCACAGACAAACTAGCCCTAAAACCTTTCTCGCAGACCACCGGCCCAGACACCCCGCACCCCCTAGGCGAGGCCAGCATGGGACCCCTTCCCCACGTCTTACCTTGGCCGCAGGCGTCCAAGTAGATCTCCTCCTGTCCCGTTCGACGTGGACCTCGCTTCTTCCTAAAAAGTTACGGACTACATTTATTTCCCTCATTGTGAAGGTTCCATCTTTTTGACACGCGTGTATTTTCTCCAGGAGCAAGCACAGCACACGCACAGTCTTCCAGCCTGCTCTGCTCGCCGCCTCTGCCACGCGCTTCCATTGTCCACGCCGCTACCTCGCGTACCTCCGTGGTGTGGCTTGAGCACTTTCTACGTGCCAGGCACTCTTTTAAGCATGTTACATGTTTTAATTCTTTCAATCGTTACAACAGGCTGTGAGGGTGTTACTTTTAGTTATGCCCATTTCTCAGAAGAGGCTCTGAGGCCCTAACTGTGGGCCACGCTCACTTTGACACCTGGGACTGAGCAAGGCCTAGAGTCCCGCCGGCCTCGGCCAGATGCCAACCTCTGTGACCTCTGCACAGGGGCTTGCACCCTGCCCTGCCTTGAGCCCTGCTCCCGGGCTCTTGGTAACTCCCAT
The DNA here is from genome assembly GCF_000956105.1 of Propithecus coquereli. Classification (NCBI taxonomy): domain Eukaryota; kingdom Metazoa; phylum Chordata; class Mammalia; order Primates; family Indriidae; genus Propithecus; species Propithecus coquereli. Next base: position 3,585,296 of record NW_012148130.1, on the reverse strand, counting down.
TTTGCTCTCCAGCAAATGCATGTGAGTTGGTGTGAGTCTGGAGCCCGACCTCTGTTGGACCCTGAGGAAATAAGTCTCTTAGCTCCCTGAGCCTCAACCTCGACCCCAGCTCTGCTGCCTCCACCGGCAATCCCCTGTCTACAGGGCCCTGTGGTGTTTCGTCCTGCCCCTTGTGTCAGTCTGTGCTTCCGACCCCTCTGTCCTGGCCTCCCTTGGCACACAGTAGGGCTCCTGGCACACAGTAGGGCTGCTGGCAGAAGGTGAGGCCTGGGGCAAGGGAGGCAAAATGCACCTTGGCCGTTAGACCCAGTGAGTGGTTCTCGTCTTCTCCCAGGTGGTGTGGAAGTGAGATGGCAGCTTTCTCCCGGAAAGGAGGCCGATGCCTGGGCCAGGATCAAATCAAAAGGTCTGAAAAATTATATTTTTCTTCTTAATGTATAAATTTAGACAATTTGCAAATTTGTAGATTCCTTAGAATGGAACTAACGAGAGCCCTTCTTTCCGCAGCTGAGGCTCACTGCCCCTTGGTTGGGCAGTGAGTCTGTGGGTTCCCGAGGCCAGGGCCTGGCCAGTTCCCCAGGGTGGCACCCGGGCTGCGGAGGTAAGGAACCCTCTTAGGCTGACCTGGAAGAAGACCAGCATCCCAGACTCACCTGGGGCCCCGCCAGGTAGGTATGCCTTTCTCTCTTACACCTGATAGCCTCTTTTGGGAGGTAGGGCCCTAGAGGAGTGGGGGCCTTATACAACCTTAATATGGTAATATAATTTTAAAATCCAGAATAACCCTGTTACTCTTATCTGCTATATGTAACCAAGGGAGGTGTTAAAATCTATCATGGGGACATCTGTGATGGGGCTCAGGGACTGTACTTCGGGGGCAGAGAGGGCACGCTCCCCTTGGAGGAGATGCTCACACGCCTGAACTCCGCCTCCCCTCTTCCATAGGATGCGGACAGCATTTTTCAAGTGTTGTGTTGTTGCCTTAAATGAAATAAGATATAAAATGGCACATGATGGGTACTCACCACATGTACAGATGGCTCTCGTTTTAGGTGGGTCTGTCTCCCAAACATCCTTTTGAAAGCCTTTCTCATTTTTTAGAATCCAGAGGGAAGACCAAGGGAACAGGGTTGGGCGAGGAAGTAGGGCAGCGTTCAGGTCCAGAGGGCTTTTTTGAGGCAACTATATATCTTTAATTGGCATTGCCTGGGTTTACGTAGGCTTCCAGAGGAGAGGGCTATGTGTCTCCACGTGGAATTACCCCGGCCTGGAGGTAACCTCAGTCTGGGTACTCCATTTTATTTTTATTTATCATAAAAATATTCTGTATTTGCAAAACTATGACAGTCACCGCAAGGTATTCACAAGGACCAAAGCCAGTCCAAAATAAAATGCTATGTAATAAACAGCAGGGCCTCGCGTGCGGGAAAGGCGATTAATTGCTGGGCACGCGGGCCGGGGACTGGCTAACCTGTCTCACATTTCTTCCGCGCAAAGTCATGGTTGAAAATAGGTCTCCCCTGGCAGCGGGGAGAGAAGGCCTCGCCTGCCTCAGCTCAGTGAGAGGAGAGGCAGTGAACCAGTTAACCACTTAGTGGTCTGTGCCGAGGGAGGCTGGCGCAGAGCGGGATGAGGGTGCAGACCCACTGGGGTTCACAGTTGATTTAATTTTGTGTTCTTGGTGTCTCTGAGCATTGGTATCTTTTCTCCATAGATGGGAGTGTGATCATCACATCCTCGTCACATGCTTAGCCCCGTGTCTGTTCCAGGATTCTGACAGCCTGTGACAGCTGCAGGGGGTCTGAAGCTTAATGCACAAGCAGGGGTTGGGGTACCTTGGGGAGAGAGGGGCTTCTGATGGGGAGTCCTGGTGCAACGCGCTGCCCTGGACCTGGGGGTGGGCCCGGAAGGGCAGAGACTGGCAGGGCTGCTCCCCGTTGTCGTGGAGCTTACAGGTTAGAGACACCAGCGCCATTAGCCACAGCCCCTCCGGGTTAGAATCGGGGAGGAAGCGCGGCAGCTGGGCGTGTCGCACAGGATCGAGCTGTCAGGGGACGCAGCAAGGCCCCCGCCCTTTGCCAGCAAGCCTGCCCGGCTGTTACCGCATGCGAGCTGCCAGGGCCATGGCTCTAGAGGCCTGTGTCCCCTTCGCCTGACCTATCCCACGTCACATTCCCCCTGAGTTCTCATTCCAGTCGGCTAATCCCCAAGAACAGGGCCCACGGTGTTAGCTTTCGGGTCCTCTTAAAGACCAAAAAGGAAAGCGCTCCCCCATGGGTGCTTTGCAGACACCCGCTGGGCGGGAGGGATTTGGGGCTGCGGGTGGTGAAATCACAGCCCCAGGCGCACACCTGCTGGCCCCATGTTACCGACAGGCGGCTTGGAGGCCTGGGCTCCTGCTTTAGAGCATATAATATGTATATATATATATATATATGTATATATGTATAAAAGATCTTTGCCATAAAACACATCCCCTGTGTCTGCAGAACTCGATTTGGGCATATGTGCCTACTCTCAATCCGTCAGCTAACATGCTTTTTTCTTTGTATTTGTAAAAACAGAAACAAAAACAAAAACGAAACCTTACAAGCAAACAAAACCCCACACAAAACGTTTATTTTAAGAATGTGAGAAATGCATTGATAATTAATATACTCATTAGTAAAAGTCATACGCTGCAGATAAAGCTGAAGCCATCTCCAGCTTTCCTCAGTCCCAGCCTCCCCTCGCCCCCCGGATTAACTGCTGTTCCAAGTTCCAGGTGTGTGGTTCTCAGTATTCTGTGCATTTGCATGTGCATTTAAATATATCTCTAAAATATATCACTCTGTTTACTTTTTACATAAACTACATCACAGTGTACATTTCCTTTTGCAGCAGCTTGTTTTTCTTCCCTCAAGAATCTGCTCGGAGATAATAAAGATCAGCGCTATTCTTCGTAACAACACTTCAGCATCCTGTAATCTGCACAGCCCGGCTTTTCATTTAACCACCTCAGTGTGTCATGAAAGCCCCAGGTCCTCTGCCCCACTGGGGGCGGATAGTGGAGGCAGGTGTAAGTAATTGCTGAGATCTGGATTTGGGGAGTGGGCTCACGAGTGTTTATGACAATATTACAAATGAATATATGAGTGCATAAATTAGCAAAATAAAAGGGGACATTTCTGGACCAATGATGAGACAGTGTTTATGAACAAAGGCTCATGATTAATCCAGTTCTGCACAAAATACCGAGGTCCATTAAAAGACAATAGGTCTCGGCTGTTTCATTCTTTTTAAGAGCTGTTTAATATTCCGGCGTATGTATGCACCAGTGTTGATTGTACCCTCCTCTGTTGCTAAAAATCCCAGCTGAAAGTGCTCTGAGGAGGGAGCGTGTGTGCAGACATGAGCTTTAAGTCGTACTTGTCAGGGCGGGTCATAGGTTCATGAGTGCTCATTATGTTATTTAAAAACATAAATAAAAATGAACACATAAAATCAAAGTGGTCCTTGCATAGGTCAATGAAGAGGGCATGTCACAAATCAAGGTTTTAATTAATACGACTCTGTTCAACCGATGCCCGATGCCGGATAAAAAAGATCTAAGCTGTTTCCATTTTTTGTTACTGCTAACAACACTGCAGTGAGCATTCCCGTAGCTAAATCTGTAAACAAGCACCTGACTATTCGTGTTGCGCAGCTTCATGGAGGTGGGGGAGTGGGTTAAATGGTTTGTAAAAGTTTATTTTCATTGAGTGATCTTTCGAAAATGGCATTTTGATTTTGTTACTGTCTTGCTTAAAATCCTTCATCTGACTTCCTGGAGCTTCAGGGGCATGGTCCGAAAAATGAAAAGCCTTAGCCTAGCATGTAAGACCCTTTGGGGTCTGGCTCGACACTCGCCAACCTTCTGCCACCCCCACTGCCCCCGGCTGCCTCTCCTCTCCGCGGGGCTCCCTGCTTTTTACACTTTGGTGTCTGGCTGTGCCTTTTTGGCAGCTTCTCTTTGGCCTTCAAAAGCAGGCTTGAAATATTCCTGATGGGGAACCCCAAGTTAGATGTGCCCCCACAAACACCTCGTTCAAAAGTCCACCAAAGCCCTGTGCCTGGAACTGTGACGCTCACTGCCCATTTTGCCTAGTTTAAGAGAATGTTTTGCATTTTCGTAGAACTGATAAAACTGGCCAAATGTTAATCGCCACCTTTCTTTTGTCCCTTTCCAGAAGCCCCCGGCTTCTTTGTAGCCTGGATCCGACTCCCCCTAACTGACAACCTCCTCGTGTTATTTCCTGCACCGATGGATGGTGTCAGAGGATCATGTCTGCTCTGTGGCGCTGGGTGAGTCGGCAGAGCGCCATGAAACTGCAAACACCCGTCTGGGTGGGGCTGGGCTAGCACCCCCCTGCCCTAAACTGCTCTTAGGGTCTCCCTGTCGGAGTTTTCGTGATGAATTCGGGCATAATTACAGCCTGGAAATGGCTGATTGCGTCGTTCACGGCTCACTCCTTGCCAGAGGCAAACGCAGGAAGAGGCACGTGATGGCTGGAGTGATGTGAGGGGCTCTGGGGAGAGGACAGGGCTGAGAGGGGGTGCTTCCCCCTTTGGGACAGAGTCATGTTCTAGAAGGAGCGCAGCCTTTGGGATAGAGGGGCTACGAGACCAAGTCAGGATCACCCTGGGGAGCAGACTTTATCTGCCTGTCAGGGGGAACAGGAGTCACCAGCAGTGTTTGGGGTCCTAGTCCTTGCCCCCCTCTCCCCACGGGGGATGGGAAGGCGGCTTTCCAAGAAGCTAGCTACAGAGCAGGCATAGAGCTGTGTGTCCTTGGCAAATCCTCAAGTATTTCTGTGCCTTGGTTTCCTGATATTAAAAAGAAAAAAATCATAATCTCTCTCATACAGGGCTATTGAGATCTCAATGAGAAAATAACGCAAATAAATCAGCCAGCACAGTAGCCAGCACATGGAACCCACAGAAATCGGTAGCTTCCCCATCTCATCCCCACCAAATGCTGAACCCCCCCCCCACCTTGAGACGGCGGGCGGCGGCAGCTCCTTTCAGAGCAGGGAGACCAGAGGAAAACAACAAGGCCAGAGATAATGTGAGGGGCAGGGGATGAAGGCCGCAGCTGGGCTCCCTGCTCCCCCCCAGACACCCCCCAGGGGACATGTGTGCCTCCTGCGACACCTGGGGGCTGGGGAAAGGGCTGTCCCCACTGGTATTAATTGGGTTCTCCTGAAAAGTTTGGTGAGAGTTTATTTTATTTTTATATAAATATATATAAAAAGTCAGACTGCTCTTCAGGCAGATTTGTTAGGCTCATATTTTATAGGCTTTGGCAAGGGTGGCTCGGAAGGAACAGTGGTTACAGTCTCCAGAGGTTAATAATTCCTGGAAAAACTTCTGGCTAAACCCGACTTCTCCTACATTTCACGAAAAAATTCTCCCTGGGCCGGGCCCAGTCTAAATGAGCTTTTTGTGTGTAGCACAGTCTTACCTAGTGAAAGTATGACTTGCATGTTGCCTTTTACACAAAAGTGAACCTCCTCGGCTGCCACGCACAAAGGCTCCTCTCTCCTAAATTTTTGATTTATTTACTCTGGCGCACGAGCCGGGTCGGGCACATGTCTCACACCGGGATACTTCTCTGAGGCTATTTGCAGAGCTGCCCAGGTCTGTGCAATTTAACCCCGTGCTTCATGCCGAAAGCCCCTCTGCTGACTTCCTTGTGCACGGGCTCTATTTGTGCCTGGAGCCAAAGGAACTACTAGTGGGAGGCGGAGAGAGCTCCCTCTCTGCCATTTGGGGCTAAAGGGTTTGCTGCCCTATGGCCTCTGCCTCTGGTTAGGGATTTGAGGAGGTGAGTTTTCACATCTGCACCATAGCTCCTCGGAGCCTGTTCTGCACCGCCAGCTACCCCCAGCCAGAAATCTGTATTCACAAAATTTCACACGTGGGTGCCTTCTCGTTCTGCATCCTGCATAGCTCCCCCTTCCCCTCCAAGCACTGCTACGGGGAGAGTAAGACGCATGTAAATGTCACTTTACCAAACATTTTCACATCAACAATTTCAAATCAATTCTTTAATAGGTTAAAACAACAGCAACAACAAAAACCAGCAAAACCCAATGCTCCGAGAAAGCAAACAGTTTTCCCCAAAAGGCTCTCAGTGCCTAATTGCGCAGCTGGCAGTCTGTCTGTCTGTCAGCCGGGCAGCCGACAAGCCAGCCTGTGCTCTCCACCTGCAACACGATGCTGCCCCCGCTCGGCGGGTCACAGCAGCTGTGGCGACCCCAGGCTGACAGATGGGCTTGTCAGGGGCAGGGCAATTAGGCAGCAGCAGCCAAGGCTCTGTCCCAGAGAATGGCTGCCCTTCCTGAAACCTTTCTGCCCCACCGAGGTGCATCTCTGCCCCTGAGGATTAGCCAGGAACCCCAGCCAGCCTCGCAGCCCACCCGTGCTTGCGTGTGCATGCATGCGCACATACACACACACACACCACACACACACACATGCTGAGTGCCTGCACTGGGAACAAAGACGAGAAAACTCCTTTAGAAACTGCAGAGCAGAGGCTTGTCTAGCAGAGGCCCCTGATAAAGGCCTGTGCACCCACAGTCCCTGGGAACTGAGCCCCCATCAATGGGCCAGGAGAGGCAGCACCTGCCTCTAGTGTGGGCTGCATTCATCATCATCCAGGCCCCCAGCCCCGTCACTGGGCAAGGGGGCCTTCACCAGTCCCTAGAGCGTCCAAGTCCAGCAGCTGGCCGAGTCCATGGCTGCTACCCAGAACAGGGCACTCCTCTTCCCATGCCCGGTCAGCCCCTTGACTTGCCAGAGCCCCTCCCTCCACTACTTCCACCATTTTGCCAGACTATTGCCCCAGAGAGGGCACAGGCTAGCCTTTCTGGGCCTGGGAGCTGGAGCAGGCACTTGGCCACTCCAGTCGGCCCAGCCCTTGAGAGGGGAGTTGGCTGCAGGACAGCCCCCACCTCCTTGCACCTGCCCCAGGCGCTCACCCCCATTCTCCACTCCTCTCCCTTGTTGCCCCACTGGGACAGAGGTGCCCCGCCAACCATCCCTGTGCCTTTGCCATTTAGCCCAGGGCAAGCTACTTGGGAAAGGTCACGCATCCTTGCCCTGACCCTGGCCTGCTCCTCTCCGACCAGCCCCACTTGCTTGCTTGGGACTTAGCACTGTAGGAGCTTCTTAAAGGCCTAGACGTGGGCTGCCAGCCTGGTAAGGCAGCTGTGCTGTACCCTCCTCAGCCAAGTACCAGCCTGCCTCCCTCTGCTTGGATGCCTCCTGTGACAGGGAGCTCCCTCTCTCCCCAAGCATCCTGCTCGAGGTTCGCACACTGAGCTGCTTTTCTGAGCTGTCCCCTGCCTTCTGCATCTGCCTGCGTGGCTCTGTGGCAGCCCCCTACCCCCCTCTGCCCTCAGATCTTTGCAGGCTGCAAAGCTCATTCTCTTTTCAGTCCTCTCTTTTCTGTGCTCAAGAGTAAAACCCCCATTGTCCATGGGAACAGGTTTGGGGGCCCTCTACACCTGTCCTTTGGGCCTGGGTCTGGGCCTTCGCTCTGCTGTTCTGCCAGAAGCCCAGGGGAGGGCGTGGTGTTTCCCTCCAGAGGCCAGCTGCTCTGTGTGTATGTGTTAAGCAGCTTCCAAGCCCTCTTGGGTTTTTACGGCCCCTTTTCCAGTTGCCAGGGAGAATGGTCTCTAAGCAAACCCCCCTGCCTCTCTATAGGAGCTGCTGGCCTCCCAGCCAGCCTCATCAGCCCCACAGCAGAGCAGGCAGCCACAGCGGGGCTGGGGACTGGGGGCTTCCCGAGCCAGACAGACTGGCTCGACTCCCCGCTCTCCTGCGAGACCACGGCAATTCCCTTTACTTTTCAGTCTCAGCTTCTCCCCTGTGAAATGGAGATGAGAGTTTCTCCTCCGTCACTGGCTTGAAGTGAGGACTAAATGAGATAAGAGTAGCCCAGCACACATCAGACACTTCATAAATGCTTGTGGAGTACACGGTGGGACCCAGGGAGGGAGGGACGAATGTAACAAGTGTCTCAAGAGAGAAAACAGTCTGGCCTTTCAAGACCCTGCTCCGAATACAAACGGGAACCTCTCCTGGCAGAGTCCCCTCTGCCGGCTTAATCGCGCAAATCAAGTCAGCCGGAGGCAGCCCCTGGCCTACGGAACTCGCAGTAGATGCAGCAGGCGGCAGAAATGACACGCAGAGCCCACATCTGCATTTAATAGACCAAGAATTTGCATTGTATATAACAGCACGAGGGGTACAGCATAAAGGCATAAAGGAACATTTTTCCCTGTCACTTCCTTGAAGGCCAGCTTAGATAGGGAGGGGTCTGGGGAAGAGAGACCCATCTGGGTCCAGGCATCCCATAGACCATGGGGCACAGACATCCATCCATGCACTCATTATCCACACCACCGCAGTGCACCTACCTTCCCCGGGCCCAGGCCCAAGTGAGAGGCTGGGGATGAAGGGATGCCGGCCGGCTGCCTGACTGTCCTCGAGGCTCAGTCAGTCTGGTGGGGGAAACAAACAGGGAACAAGTCACTATAAATAAAGGTGATCAAGGGGGGATGAAGACAGTTGAGATTTATGGAGCCCCATCTAGGAGCCAACTCCTGAGCTGGGCTGTCTGCACAGGACTCACCCGAGCAGTAAACCCGAGTACGAGTCTCATGATCCCCATTTGATTGATGCAGAAACTGAGGCACAGGAAGGTGAAGTCCCACACTCACCGTCTCTCAGCCGGTGTGAGGTCAGGCCAGGATGGAACCCCAGGCTCTCCGAGGCTCCCCACCACACCCTGCTGCTGAAGACTGCTCAGCGAGGCTGTGCTGAGTGCTGGGGGGTGTGGGTGGGCAGGGGATGGATTGATTAGTTATAAGCACCTCCCAGCAGTGCTTGAGATCCCAGCTCCTCTGTGGCCCAATCCGTTTGAAGGGCAGATTCAAAATTAGGTGGTAGCACCTATGGGCAGAGACTTATGAAAATGGCATTATTAACCTGATGTGGAGAGGGCTCTGCCTGTCTGCAAGCAGATTGCAGAGAGAGACAGAGGGGGCTGGGGTTTGTTTGTGTGGACAGTGAGTTAGAGAGGATGGACAACATCCAGGGGCCCTCCAGGGCTTCCGAATGGAGAAAACCAGATCTGGAGGGGTTGGGACTTGACAACCGGGAGGGGAAAAGGGGACACGTTTTCAGGGGAGTCCCCTCACTCAGGGAAATGCCCCAAGCTGGACCCCCTGGGGGAGGGTCCCCAGCCCTTGCTCTGACACAGATGGGGACTGTGCGCCTGCCTGCACCTCAGTTTCCCACCTGCGAGCTAGAGATGGAAACCAAACGTCAGGGCAAGAAAAGCCCTTGTTTCCAAGACCCTTCCCGCTGCCCGACTCTCCCCCACCACCGCTATTATGGTTGCCAGACACCTGTCTGCTTGTCAGAGCAATATTCAACAGGAGAGCTCCCATCCCGTTCCTTCGGGGAGGGAGAAGGGGAAGCTATGGGTGGGGACAGGGGAAAGGAGAGGTGCCCCCCACCCCAGAGCCAGCTGAGCAGAGTTCTGCATCGGGCAGGACTTGGGCCACTGAAGATTTGTGCCAACTCACGGTGCGGTGGAATCAGACAGTCTGAATTCTTCAGACACCAGCCAAGAGTCTGTGGCGCCCCCACGTGCCACAAGGGGGCTGCCTGGGCCATATTTTGGAGGCCGTAAAGTGAGGAGGGGGACAGCCAAGAGGGACGGGCGCTTTTGCTTTTGCGGCGGCGCTTTTCGTTGCGAGCGGCGGGGTGGGCGACCCCGGCGGGCGCGGGCAGGGCAGGGCAGGGCGGCGAGGGGGCCCGGGCGCCCCTCCCGCGGGCGCCCCTGCAATGCAGCAGGCTGCGGCTGTCCGGCTCTGTCCTGTCCGGCGCCGCTTTCCAAAGTGGGACGGAGCGAGGGAGCGAGCCTCGCGGGCGGCGCGGTGGCCCGGCGCCCGGGAAGCCGAGGGGCCGAGCGCAAAAGTGGGGGAGGTGGCGGCGTGGGTGTGGTGGCCGGGCCGGGCGGTGGCGTGGGGTAGACGGGGACCTGGGCCGGCGGGGTCGGGTCGCGGAGGGAAAGAGGCGGGCAGACATATGGGGGCAGAGGGGCTGAGGCGGCTTGGCGCACAGTTTTAAAAGCACCAACTCTCGTCCTTCTAAAAAACAAAACAAAAACAGCCAAATTAAAAAGAAAAAAGTGTTTGAAAGCTAGACAGCTGAGTGCTTCCCAGCTCTGGGGTCTTCCTTCAGCCTAGCTGACGACAGCGCTGTCCCGGGAACCAAACAGGGGCCAGGGTGGGAAGGACTCCTCAGGTGGCCCACTCTGCCTTGAAGACAGGTACTCTCCGGCCCTTCTAGAGCCCGGACGGCCTCGGGTCGGTCCTGGAGAGCCTGCGGGGGACAGGAGGGTCCGGTTTTGCAGCACCCAGTGCCTGAACATTCTCCTCAGTCCCCTGATTTGGATGATTTGCTCCCCCTGCATCCGGTCCCCCCGCCCCCGGCGTTGGTCCCCTGTGAATCAGCTCCCTGATACTCCCCGAGATTCAGCTGGTATCCTAGGCCCCTTTGCTCTTCTAAATGGCTCCCCACGCCCCCTCTTATCCTACAGTTTATTTTTACTTGTTGATTTAAAAAACCTTTTATTATGGGAAATTTCAAACAACACAAAAGTAGAGAAAATAGTATGTTCTTTTTTTACCACAATTAACACAGTTTTCATATTGCCATCCCCCAGAAACAGTCCCCATCAAATCCTGGCCCCTCTTGTTCTCTCTAAACCCCAAACACTCCCCCTACTCCCACTCCCCATCCCTTACCCCCGGAAATATTTTGAAGCAGATTCCAAGCACCATATTGTTTCCCCTTGAGCATTTTTCAGTTCGTATCTTTAAAAAAGAAGCTTTTCTTTCTTAAAAATATAACCACAACACCATTATCACAGTTAAAAAATTAGCAGCATTTCCTTAATGTCATCCAGCATCAATTCAGCGTTCAAATATCCCTGATTGACTCATAAATTTCTTTTCCAGTTGGCTTGTTCAAGTCAGTGTTCAAACTGTCTCCTGCGCTTTCAGGGGCGCTGGGGTTCTCGGAGGTAAGCACAGCTACGGATTCAGGAGTTTGATTGTCTGTGCTGGCCTTAAATGAGAAACCTAACCCCAGTGAACCTTAAGTCTTTTCACTGAAAATGGGACAAGTTCTGGGTCTTTCCTGGGGTCATTGAGACGGTTAGAGCATTAGCCCGTGAAGCCCCTCGCCCCATGTCTAATACATCATAGTCACTCAGCAAACAGTAGCTGCTAGAATTTTTCTTTTTCTGGGAAACCTCTAAAGGAGGGTTGGGCAGGGGTAGGCAAAACAGAGCTGGCTGTCATCCACAAAACAAAAGGCTCCTGGCAGTGCAGGCCCCCCTGAGTGATTAAGACAGTACGTGCGCCACATCCCAATAAGGGCAGCCTGCAGTCTGGGGGGCTGGGTCTGCTTGGACCTCCTGGCTCACAACTCAGCTGCCTGACAGCGGGTCCGTTGTGACCTGGGACCAACAGGGGACCCCCACCAAGTGCCTATCCACTAGATGGCACTCTGCTGTGAGTCCAGGAGGGACCACTACCCTAAGGAGCTCTGGCCACAACCCAGCTCTGGGTGCCACAGAGGGATGCACATCACTGAAACAGCGTAGATAATTTCTAAAAAGCATTTCTCAATATGTCATGCAAGATGTAGCATTTTTTTCTCTGCATAAATCCTAACCAGATTGTAGAAGCAGAGGGAGGGAACATTTAATGACCGTTTGCTGAGGCTAGGCGCTGATATGCCCACTCTCTCTTTAAATTCTCACCCCAGCTACATCTGATTTTCTGTTATTTTACAGATGAGAGGACTCTGAGGGGTTAATGATTTGCCCAATATTGGCTAGGAAGCAGGACCCAGGATTCCAACCCAGGTTTGTCTGATTCTTCTGCAAAATTGAGAAGCGCAAGGATAGATGTTGGGTCCGATGGATGGATGGATGCCCGCACAAGGTGCATGAGTACATGGTGATGGCTGGCCGGCTGATGGATGCTGGTAAGATGAGTGAATTAATTAAAGTGCAGATGGTGGATGGATAGATGAATGAGAGAAAATAGTCAGTTTCTCACCAAGATCAAAGGCTTACTTGATGTGCGAAGAGAAGTTTCCTCTGAATGGAGCTTGCTGGTGAAGCTCCTGCCGTCTGTCCTGCCTTTCAATGCACTGACTGGCTCAGGTGGCTCTAGGACAACAGGTGGTCTGCCAGCTCACTGGGACCAGCCCTAGCAGTGTTGCTGGAGCTGCTCAGTGGAAGCTCTGAGCCTCTGCTGCTTTCACACAGTGATGAGGAACAGCAGGCAGCTCCCTTTCCACTGGCTCTCCTGGATGACTAAGCCCTGAGCCCCAACTGCATGCTCAGCCCTTTGCTAGTATTGGCATAATTTTATCTCCTCTAAATCATCACAGCCACCCTCCATGATAGCAATTGACATTCCCAGTTAAGAGAAAGGGAAACTGAGGTTTGGGAATGATAAGTGACTTGCCCAAAATCGTATAGGAAGCAAATACAGACCCGGGATTTGAACTCTAGTCTTCTTTCTCTCCAAACCAATACGCTCAACCTAGTTATTTCCTTTCTTTATGACTTTGTGTGAAAAAAATCTGTACTCCTTGGGGTCCACCCATGTCAGACTCACCCTCCTGGTCTGTCAGTGAGCTAAACTTCTTGTCCAATCAAATCCAAGTTTATTTCTCAAGTAACATCTTCTCTAGTATATCCTATTTGTAATTATCACTCGGACGAGGGCCACACATATCAGTGGCATCCTGCAGTGCAATTAATCAAGTCAAATAAAATTTCTGATATTTCATGTTCTCATTGAATGCTAATGAAAGCAGACGTAAAAGTGACTCCAGAGCCTGAAGGCATGCAAGCCAAGGAGGGAGGGGACCAAACAGAGGGCTGAAGGGCAAATCAGTAAGCCTCCCTGCAGACCTGGCTTAAATTTAGCAGATGTGTTTTGTGAACCCACGTAGGGGCTAAGCTCTGTTACATACATTCCAGATGCTGTAGTTTCAGTCCCAGCTCTGCCATTTACTGGTTCTGTGAGTTTGAACAAGGTATTTAACCTTGGTGCCTCAGTTTCTTCAGTTGTAGTATGAAAATACCAATAGTACCTTGCTAATGGGTACTTGAAGATTAAATGAGACAAACATATAAAGTGCTTAAAAGAGTGCTTTCCATATGGTGAGCACACAATAAATATTTAATTATTATTAAAATTATAACTGTTATAACTATTTTCATTGAGATGTGATTTAATATCTTTGGCTAGTAAGAATTATTACCCACATTTTACAGATAGCTGAACAGGTGCTCAGAGAGGCATATGAGTTTGCCTTTGGAGAGTGAATCAGTGAGAAAGAAGCACAAATACAAATTTAAAACTGGAAGATTTTAGTTCTAGTTATGGAAATAAGAGTTATATACAGCAAATGGACATGATCCACCTAAGGAAAGACTAAGCCCTAGAATAGGTAAGACTCCCTTGCAGGAATTTCCTTGGAGTACAGGGAGTTATGCAGGCGTTGGATGGGAGTTGGGGAGGAGTTGAGAAGGTGAAGAGCAAGATGAGTCATTAAAACTCCCTTCATTGATGTTTCTGAAGTTGAAGTTAGATAAATTTCATGGTTTTTAGAAGTAGTGGGCGACGTTACCTAGTTCTCATATAAGGTCTCACCAAACTTCTTTCTCTACCTGTTTTTAGTGGGGAGAAAATGAACACTTTAGAAATGTCTCTTTGCTGGATCTTTTGAGGGTGGCCAGTTGGAACAATTCTGAGTCTCACACCACGTGGGGCATGAGGACTGGGTGACCTCCTCCCATTCCTGGGGCAGAACATTTGTAAGTTGAGCTAAGGTGGCCTGTGGTTGCATGTGGCAGTGGTCCTGGGGGGTGCACTTGGCTGCGCTAGCAGCCAGGTGGGAGGAGATGGGTTTAGCATTGGTGCTGCCTTCTGGGTAGTGCTGACTGTAAGCTGCGGTCACAGCCTGGCCTGACTGCAGAATCTGTGCAAGTCCTGGGGGGACTGTTGCTGCTGCAGCTCCTCCATGAAGGGCAGTTTATTTATTCACCCAGCGCTAATGGTGCGCCCTGGAGATTCTCTCTGGTCCTGGGGCTGCCCTTTGCATCTCCCACGCACATGCATTCACAGAGGGACACTGTGACACAAATGACACCTTGGGACTAAGTGGGCGTGGCAGATGCTGGGGCCAGACTCCACACGTTGGCCTCCTGGCCCGCGTCTTCCTTGCTGGAAGTCACTTAACTTTTCTGAGGCTCAGTTTCCTCATGTGTAAAATAATAACACATGAGTAACATAATAACATCTTTACTCAGATATCACCATCTCAGTGAGGCTTTCTCCCTCCCTCTCATTACTCCATCCCCTTCCCTGCTTCATTTTTCTCTGTAGTTCCTACCACCATCTCCTATCCCACATGTTATACTCATTTATTTTGAGTATTGTCCTTGTCTCCACCCACAGGGATGTTAACTCTCAGAGGAGGGGGATTTTGTCTGTTTTGTTCACTGCTATATCCCCAGCACCTAGACCCAGTACCTGGTCCAAAGCACATGCTCAAAACTTTTTTGAGGGAGAAAAAAAAAAAAAGAAATGCCGTTGCATTGTATTCAAGAGGAGTGTCGACGTATGCAAAGCAGGCAGCATGGTGCTTGGTACAGAGTATGCATTCAATAAATATTGGCTAATTATGATTATTATGTCTCATTCACAGGACTGTTGTGAGACTCAAACGAGATAATGTATGTTAAAGCATGCTGTGAACACTACGTGCTGTGTACAGGAGGTACAATATTAATGATCCCTGCTGCTTGGAGGGAACTTACACTTAAATGTTATGCTTTCCATTTTCACACCACCTGGGAGGGAGGGAAGGCTGGTGGGGTTATTGCCACCTGACGCCCGGGGCGGGGAAGGGCCTTGCCCAGGGTCCCGCCGTGGAATAAGGCAAAGGCAGGAGCTGTACTGCAGCCTCAAAGTCTTTCCATGACTCCCTTAAGAAAGTTCCCAGATGGATTTGTTTACGTCCATATGACATTATACACGTGCACATGATATAGAGAATTATATTCACGTCTCTGGGGCGCTCTGAGACCGTCGTGCTCTACTTGCCCAGGCCAGTCTGGGAGGGTAGGAAGGAAACGGGCTGTGAATTGTCAGCAAGGGCCATAGCGAGCCTCTTTTGGTTTCTAGGAAACAATTTGAACATTGAGAGTCTCATGGTGTAGATTCTCTGGAGAGAAGCCCCATTTCATGAAATGAATTTTCATTTCCAAAGCGCATCCCTTAGTTGGGTTTCTATTTTCCGGGGCACTTGTTTAAGCTTCGATGCTGTGTCCGAAAAAAGCAGATCCCAACAATTTCCTGCCAGAGCCCCATCCTTCCTGAAGCCCTGGCCTTGGCCTGAGCATCAAGATAATTCTTTTTTTTTTTTTTTAATCAAGCTGGGGAATGTTTGGCCAGCGGGGTGTGCGGCACAGGGATGGGCAGGGTGTGCACAGGGTGGGCGGCGTGGAGGAATGGTCGGGAGTCCAGTTCTTCCTCACGTTGGACCCCCGAGGGTGTTGCTGTCCTCATTCTACAAATCGCACAAGTCGGGGCACAAGACAGAGAGGCCAGGTCACGTCCCTGCAGTTACACAGCTCATGAGTGCCTGCTGGGGTGGAACCTGGTCTGTCTGTCTGTCTAGCACCATGGCTCTGGCGCCGCTTCGGAGGGAGCGCGGGTCTGGGCTCCAAGATGGGGCGTTGGGGTGGGGGGTTACATGTTTGCCATTGGCATGAAAATAACAACTAACTCTGCTTGGGGATTAGTGCTGTGACTATCTTGTAGACGGGGAAACAGGCACAGAGAGGTTAGTTAGTTTCCCAACACTGCCCAGCTAGCCAGGGGCTGAGGCTGGATCTGGGAGGTGGGCGTTGTGGGAGCACGTGTGGGGCTGGCACCTTGATCTAGGTTTGAGTTCGTGCGCCCACCCCTCCCACCGGCAGGTGTGTTTTTAAGTCAAGCTTGTGTGTTTCACCCTCTCCCTGGACCCCGTTTTCAGCTCTCAGTTGAAAACTGCAGAAGCCGAGCAAACCACTGACGCATGCAAAATATCTTTTGAGAGAGGACAGTATGTGTTAAAGCCTTACATAGGTGTAAAGTGAGGGCAACTGTATCCAGGAGGTTCGGGAGTGATGGTTTAAGGTTGCTGGGGGGATAGGAGGGGGAGATGTGGAGGCGGTTATTGCCATGGGTGGTTTTAACAACACCAGGAGCAAGGACGAGAGTGGGTCGTAAACCAAGGAGGGCAATTAATTCCCCACAACTGAAGGGCTTAAAAAGAGAGATCAGAGCGGCTTGAGGCTGTTAATTTTTTTACTAAAAATAAAAGCATGAGGAAATAATGTAATAAAGGTCGTGAATGGTACAATTCTGAGAATGTGTTCTGAACAAGGGATTATGACTAAACCAGGTCTGGTAACCTGATATTAACAAACAAAAAAGACCTCATAGGCCATTTTCTCCCTTGTACTGGGCTTTGTGTTCCGCAGAATGGGCACACTGGGGCTTCTCTGCCACGGCAGGGACTGTGGACAATAAAACCAGGCTTCATGGTGCTCACTGAACAGTTACAAATGAATGAATGCGTAAATAAAACTAGAGAGAGCCAAGCGCGGACCAGTGATGACGATGTTTTTCCCCCCTTGCTTTGTAGAGATATAATTGACAAATAAATATTGTACATATTTAAGTTGTACAATGTGATGTTTTGATATAAATATACATTGTGAAATGATTATCTCAATCAAGATGATTAACGTATCCATCACCTTATACAGTTATCTTTTTTTGCATGTGTGGTACCCTTAGTTAAGATCTGCTCTCCTAGCAAATTTCAAGGATATGATATGTTATTGTTACCTATGGTCACTGGCTCTATATCAGCTGTCTAGAACTTACTCATCTTATAACTGAAAGTTTGCACCCTTTGGCCAGTATCTCCCCGTTTTCCTCATCCCCAACCCCTGGTAACTACCTTTCTCCTCTCAGTTTCTATGTGGTTGTTAAAAAGCAAAACCCAATAAGTTCTAGGCTGTTGAAGCTCTGTGTTAGAAGTATATCAACAGGTGTATAGGACAGTCTTTGGTCTTGGGCTGAATGGTGGCTTCAATTGTATTATACTTGTGTAATTATATTTGTATAATTGTATAATATTTACTGTATGGTTAAAAATGAATTAGATGAGTGAAAAAATAAATGACAAAATGAAAGAGGCCCAAGAATAGACCATAAAGATAATGTTTTATGAACTAAAGATTAAGAATAATCCATTTGTGTACAATTGTGGACTATTTAAAACAAAACAAGACTTTTACCTCTGTGGATTCGTTTTGAATGTACTAATCAATATTTTTGTTCTAGATTAGTGTTGGGTTCATCTGTATTTATTGTATTTAAAAATAAGTAAAAATATTAAAAAGAATGAGTAGGAAATAATGATGAGATTATATCTGGAATCAAAGATTATTATTATTCCAACTCTGCATATTTGAGTCCAGTTGGAAGAATATCTGGGTTGGCTCCTTTGTGGGTAAGAAGCATAGGGACAAGTGCTTGTAATAGTCATTATTTTTGTTTGTGATTAGGGTGGTGTATTAATGCATATTCATTGTAATAATAAAAAGTAATAAATGTGTAAATACATGCAATGAGAGCTACGCTTGGGCCAGTGGTGAGACTGTCTCATGAACCAAAGATTACAATTAATCCTGTACTTCTCACCTGATGACCATTAAAAAATATCTAGGATGTTTCATCCTTGTTGATATCTGCCTTGTGTTCCACAGAATGGAGGCCCCAAAGTGAATGTAATGACACTCTCTTGATGACCTTTGTGGGAAATGAGCCGTGAACCAATGTGAGTAATGGCTAATGTTGTCTTAAAGTTGAGTGGTTAGTCGATGGGCGTTTATTGTATTATTAAACACATATTATAAATAAAGTCAAAGATGGCCAAGCATAGACCAATGATGAGAATGTCATGAACCAAGGGTGATTAATCCCATTTGGCATAAATGTCATCAAATTAAAAAATATTACTAGGCTGTTCTCTGTGCAGCAAATGAGCAAAGGAAAAAAGGAACACATATGTGATATATGTCACATATCATATGTGTTATGTTTCTTTTTCATATTTTCAGGTCGGGGGTGGGTTTATTAAGGATTTATTGAATATAAGTGGATGTGTACATAAATAAAATGAAAGAGTCAAAAACATGGATTAACGAAGACAGTGCATCATGATCTGAGATTTATGATTACACAGTTTTGCAAATTTGAGAGACAGTAAAACATAAATATTTATGCTATTTCATTTATTTTAATAGCATTCTTCCGTCAATTTATACACTATGATTTGGATGGGCACTTCCCTATTGATGAAGTTTGGGATGTTAACTCGGTGAGAGAGGGTCACGTGGGGAAGTAAGGTATTGGTAGTTTTCTATTTGTTGGGTAGGAATCATGGGCATTCTTTCATGATTTTTTAAAGGGATAAATAATATTTCAAAGGGCCAAGCATGGACTAATGAGGATAATATTTCATAAGCTAAGGCTTGTTCATTGCTATACAATTGAGAGCCATGAAAAATGATCCAGGATGTTTATTTTTCTAATAGTTGCTTTCTGTTGCACAGAATGGACACATCATAGTTTATTTAATCATGCAATATTTATGAGCATTTTGACTTTTATTTGGGTTGATAAGGTACTTAAAGAAAATGTAGGTAATGATTGATGTTCTTAAATCTTTGGCTGGAGAGTTAGTCAAGGGTGTTCATAAATAAGTAAATCACTGAATGAACAAATAAATGAATAAAACAAGAGACAGTAAATATGGGACAAAGATGATCATATCTCACTGTAGTAAAATCTTAATGTGATGCTGCATTGGCATCTGTTTTTACCCTAAGTGTGACTTTGTCACGTCAGAAGCAGGCTTATTCCCCCTTGACACAGTTTCCAGTTCTCTAGCCCTCTCCTGGTTCTTCTACATGATAGATCCAGACGTCTTCCTTGTACAATCTTCACTCCTGGTGACTACCTCCCTGCCTGTGGGACAGCTTGGTACTTGTGGGGGTCAGTGGGGCAAGCACAGGTGTACTGACTTAGATTCTCTGCAGGAAAACTGCTTGGATAACTCCCTAGACTGCAGTAGAGCCTCCCTTCTTCCCGTTGGTTTTTGAGGCATGCTGGACCTGTAAGTCACATACTGCTTCCGTTATTTCCTGTGTTTGTTGAGTTGCCTCCTCTGTGTCTCACCTGACCGACACACCTGAACCTAACTTCTTTCCCAGTCAGAGCTCTCCTAGAAAGTGGCAGTCTTGGTAGGAATAAACTGGACACAGGTCAGACAAGAACCACACAGGCATCTACCAGTAAAAATGAGTTTCCTGTGAGAGGGACACCTGCTAGGTGTTAGGCTGTTGCCAGGATAAAGAAATGTCCCATGAAAGGGACACTGTAAACCTCTATGACCACTTCCTACCCAAGGTCCATTTAAAAAAATGTGCTGGTTATGGAGTTAGTCAATATTCTTACTTTTGCATGGTGGTATAATATGTTGGATGTCTATTTTATACTAAAAATAAATAATTACATAAATGTATAAAATAAACAAAAGACCAAAGGATGGACTGCTGATGAGAATAGTCCAAGGATGAAAAAATTGTAGTCGATTATAGCTAATTCAGTTCTGTGCTCCTGACTGCCATAAAAATAGCCTAGCTTGTTTTATTCCCTTGACATCTGTTTTGTATTTCATTGTGTATGTGTACATAGTTTATTTAAACATCCATTCATAAATAAAGATCTAGGCTATTTAGTCTTTGAGCAAGGACCACAAAAGGAGACAAAAGATGAAAAATAATCTCAGTATTCTACTTGTGGAGTAAGAGATTGGATTTAGGGTGGCTCATTAAAACTTACTTAGAATCAAAGAGAGCCAGCATGAACCCAGGGTGATAATCATTCCTGAATCGAGGATCATGATTAATCCAACTAGGTTCGTTAGGGAAAAGTTCTAGACTTAACATAAGGGTAAGGAGTGTATTCCAGCACTGTCCCATAGAACTTACCGCAGTGATGGAAATGTTCTGTAATCTATTCTGTGCAATGTGGTAGCTACTAGCCATGTGCGATTATTGAGCACTTGATTGTATTATTATGAGCCAATCAATTATGGTTCATGAGTATTGATTATGTAAGTATTGTATAAGGGGATCAATGAATAAATCATTAAACAAATTTTATAAATGTATAAGAAAATTTATTAACTAATGTATAAATGAATAACAGAAAGAGGCCACACATGGACCAATGAATGATTATTAATATATTTTTGAAGTACTGAAGTCAATAAAAGATACACACACACAGGGGTGGATATTGGCTCTTGTTTCTACAAACGTATAGAGGTTTACATAAGTAAGAAAATGGAAGAGGACCAGTGTTGAGAATGTGTCAGATAATAAGAATTACAGTTAATCCAGTTCTGTTCACTGTGTTCATTGAACAACAGAGATAAGAACGAGCTACTTGATTATCTCTGTGGGTAGTGGACAGGTTGACAGATGTTAGTTTTAGTCACAGTTTTTGACCAGTTTCTTTGGATTCCCAGCGATAAATTGTAATGGAATGAATAAGTTTATGTCACAATTAGTTAAAAGAGGGCAAATGTTGGTCCAGTGATGGACATAAATCATGCAGTGAGTATTAGGGTAAAGTCATTTCTATATTGCTGGTCCCATAGAAAGGATATATAGTCTGGGTTCCCAATTGTTTAATGTTCACAGATAGATTTATGTTGCATTGCTTAAGTTTGGGCTGTCGGTGGATTTGGCCTTGTTAATTATCTTTTACAAGATAGCTATAGGATTAAATTAATCTGTGCCTAATTAAATCAAACAATAAATAAATAGATAAACACATAAAGAGGGTCAAGAATGACTTGTTAATTAAAAATGAAATAAAAGTTAAAAAACAATGAGCATTGGTGAAAATATACCATGAAGTAAAATTTAACATTAAGAGCATGCTTCATTCATTGGGTTGGTTGGTTAATATTTCATTTTTTTTCCACCACTGTTAATTTACACATGCTGCCACTGATTACAAATTTAGGTTTCTAACCTATTGGGAGGGAAAAACACAAGGAAAAATGGGAAATAGTGTCAATGAAGTAAAATAGGAGGTTCTTTGTTAAATATTTAAAATTCGGACAAATTAAAGAGGGCCCAGCATGGGCCATGAGGAGTGTGGGATTGCAATAGGGTGTTTATTGAGCCACCTGTGGGACAGTGAGGTCCACCACAGAAACAGACTTAGTGTGTTAGCTCTGGGAGAAATTAGCCTAAATAAATTAGTAATAATATTCATATATTCATACATCTTAATCTTCCTTTACTGTGATTTATGAATATTGATTAAGTAATAGTCAATCAATGAATAAATCAATAAACAAATGTATAAATGAGTGAAGAAAAAAAGTCCCAAGCCTAAAACAGTGATGAGTCCCCTGGGGTGTCCAAATCAAGGATTTTGATTAAACCATGTAATGTCAAGGTCCATTATCAAAACAACCTAATTTATCGCCTCAGGGGGACATGCGCTTGCAGTCGCAGTGAGGAATATAGGTATCTTGTTTTCGCGATTTTGTAGATGTCAGGTATGAATCCTGTTACTATTAGTGAATCAGTGCACAAGTAAATAAAGAAACATGCCAACGAATGAAGACAGAAGGGCTAGGTATTCACGAATTACGAGAGTATGAAATGAGATACAAATTGTTATTAAAATATTTCTGAGGAACTGAGTTCCGATAAGTAAACAGTTCAAGGCTGTCACCATGTTGTCTAGGAGCTTATGGAGAGATATGCGTAAGAGTCACTGTTGGTTTGGGGTTGGTAGCTGTTAATTTTATTAAGTATGTTATTATGAAAAGAGAAAAAGGGGAAACATAATAAATAACTGATTACAGAACTACCTAATTGCAAGGAGATCAAGCAGGGGACAGGTGTTGAGCTTGTGGGCAGAAACTGGGGTTTTTGGTACAGCAGGACTAAGATTCCGTAAAAGAATCTGAATCTGCACTGCTTCTCGAGTTTTCTAAAATCTGCTTTTTGCTCCGCAGATTCAATATACCAAATCTGATTTATTCATCATCCAGTGACGGAGATCTTGGCTGTCACTTCTGTGGATGAGGAGCCGAGGGACGCAGGTAAGTAACAGAGTTCGTGCTGTTGGTTGGAAGGAGCTTATTCATGCTGTTCACGGAATTGTTTCAAAGGAATGAGTGGCTACCACAAACATAAATAGAACAAAAAGTGCTAGGAGATGTTACGTGTTCTCACCACAAAAATGACAAATATGTAAAGTAATGTATGTGTTAATTAGCTAGATTCAGTTGTTCCACAAAGTATATATACTTCAGCATATTGTGTTGTATGTGATAAATGCACCAAGTTTTATGTGTCCATTTAAAAAATAACGTAATAAAACCAAAATAAAATCAAAGAATGCCGTGCATGGACCAATATTGAGAATGTGTAATGGACCATGGATTAATATTAATCTACAACTGAGGAAAAAGTTGGGGGTGTTGCATTCATTTTCACAGTTGCTTAATATTCCATTCTGTTTTTCCACCACATTTAAAGAACACTTCTCTACTGATGAAGACCAAGGCTTTTAAATCGTTGAGGGAGTACGTAGGAGATGGGAAGAACTGTCCGTGTTCCAGCTGTGAAGTAAGATGGTAGGCTGTCTATGGCACTATCTTTGGATTATGAAGAATTAAATGAGAGGTGAGCAAGCAGAGAGCAGCGAAACATACAGGATGGGCAGGAAGCAGGGTTATTGATTAATCTATAGGTGCAGCACTGTGGGCCAATTAAAAAGAGAGCTTGTCTACCAGCTCTGTGGGAAGAGAGCCTGTAAATAGCTTTCTGCTGTAGTCAAAGATCTTGCTCTCGGGTTTCTGTGATTCGTGGGTCTTAATTTATTTTATTGGTGAAACCATGAATGAAATAGTCAATAAATAATGCATAATCAGTAAACAAATAAATAAATCAAGGAAGAAAAAGTGTCAAGCTTGGATCAGTAATGAGTAGTTTTGGGGTATATTAATCAATAATTTTGATTAAACCCTGCACTCTGAAGTCCATTAGAAAGAGATCTAGTTATTCCCTGTAAGGGAATGGAGTTCAGAGTAGATGTTCAGGCCAGCTGGGGAACTGGTTCTTGGGCTTTAGTGGTTCCTGCCTTTGATATCAGTGAATCCATGAATGCCTGAATAAATAAATGTGTAAGTGAAGATAAAGGTTGTCATGCGTGGATCAGTTTTGAGAGCATGTCGTGAAATATATTAGTGATATATTTGTTTAATACTGAGTTTCAATATAACACATAGGTAAAAGCTGTTACCCTCTTTGGAGCACATAGGAGCTGCAGACACATAGACACATTTAAGTTTCTCTGTTGACATTCTTGATTGGTAGGAAGTTGCTAGTTGTTGGTTTTATTAAGAAGAAGAGAAAATGTTTACATAAACAAATGATTATATGACTAATGGAAAAAGAGCAAGCATATACCAATGTTGAGAATGTGCTATATGATACCCGCTATGGTTAATCCAATTGTGTTCACTGAATTTTATAAAAAACAGCAAAAACTGACAAGGGATATAGTCAGTTATTTCCGTGAGTAATGAGCATGCGGGTAGTTGTTTGTATTTTTGGTGTTCAAGTATAGAGTCTAGGTTTTCAGGTCCTTATATATTGTTTTAAGTTGTTGAACGAGTATGATCATATCTCAAGCAATTACTTAAAAGAGGGCCGGCTATGGACAGTGTGGAGTGTGCGTGTGGAACACAGCTAATGAGTCATCCTGCTCTACTCTCCTGATGTCCATATGGAGAAAGTGGGATCTAGGTTCTTCTAACTTGAGTTAAGTCCATGGAGATAGGTCATGAAATAAGAATATTTCAGTTCTGGGTTGTTAGTGGGTTCACTATTTTTTATTAAGAGGGGGCCAAGCATGAGCCAATATTGAGAATATATCATATTATCAGGGTTATATAATAACCTATTTTGAGTTTTATTTTTAAAAAATCAGAAGAGGATTTTATGGGTTAGGTTATGTCCATGGGCCATGAGCATGAAGACAGATATTGAATGTTCCTGTCCTTGTCTTGGCTTTCATTGCTTTTGGTATGTTGTTATCAGGGAATGAAAAAGGCCATTTATATGTAGATCAATTATTCAAACGAAGGCCAAACATAGGCCAATGTGGAACTTGTGTTATGAACCAAAGATAATGATTACTCCTGATATGCCCAAATGCTGCCCAGATAAATACATAGAGATCTAGGTTCCTCCCCATTTGGGTAAAGTGCATATTAAAATTTTCATGGAGCAATTCTTTAGAAAAACGGGTAGATAATTTATTCCATGCATAATTATATACATTAATAAACAAATGAATCACTGGACATGTAAATCAGAAAAATTTGTGCACCATTGGTGAGAATATGCCATAAAACAAGATCTATATTTATACAATTTTGCACAAGTAAGGTTCACTGAAAGCAGTGACCCAGCTGTTACATTTATGAGTAGTGAGTATGTAGACAGATATTTATGATACGTATAGCTCTATTCTCATGTTGGTATTCATAATATTATTTAAAAGTAAAAACTATATGAGTGAGAAAATAAGGAGTGCCATTCTTGGGCAACAATGATGAGATTATGAGGTGACTCAAATTTGTGATTAATCTAACATTGCAAGACAAACTTCCATTAAAAAATATCTAACTGTAGGTTCTTTCTTTCTTTTGAAAGTCCGTATTTTGCTTCACCAAATGCACATACCACAGATGACTTAACCATTCTCTAATGCTAAAGATCTTGGCTTTTACCTCTGTGGGTAAGAAGAGAAGAGATTAGTGTAAGTAATAGCTAGAGTTTAATGTTCTTGGGTTGGGAGGTTGGTTTATGAGTGTTACCTAAAGTTCTTAAAGTGATAAATGGATATATTCATAAATAAAACCAAATAACATCAGCATGGACTAATGATAAGCATGTGCCCGGAATTGGGATTTGTGATTAATCTGATTCAATACTAGTAAAATCCACTAATTAAGATGCTGGGTGTTTCATTCATTTTCAGGGATGCTTCTCGTTCTGTCTTATTTTTGCGGTGTGATTCATTTAAGTACCTCTACACTGATAGAGATTTAGGCTATTAATTCCTTGAGGGAAGCGCACATAGGAAGATGTCGGTGTTCTAGCTGCGGACTAAGATTATGATTCCTTGATTCTTTTTTGCACTATCTTTACATGAAAAAGGGCCTAGTGTGGAACTGATATGAAACAGGGATGTTGATGAATCTATATGTACAAAAAGTACATATGCATTGCAAAAAGCAACCTATCAGTTCTGTGGGAAGTGGACTTACAGACAATTATTAGAAACATTCAAGTAGATTGTTCTCAGGCTTTTTGATTCATGAGAATTGATCATATTATTATTAGTGAATCAATGAATAAAGAAATAAACAATGTGTAAATAAAACAACAAAAATATGTCAAGTATAGACCAATGATAAGTATTCTGAGATGTATGAATCAAAGATTTTGATTAAACTCTGTAACTTAGTTTATTAGGAAAAAGGAAACTTAGCTATTTCCTTTGTGGGGGAGGGGCTTACAGCAAAAGTAAGGAATAGTCAAAGATCTGGTTCTTAGTTCTTCATGTCTGTGAACTGTATCTTAAGTAACCAATGCAAAAATAAAGCTGTATAAATGAATCATAGCCAATTATGCAAGTGAGTAATAAAAGTAGGATTATTATTAATTATTATTTTCTGAAGCATTGAGTTTCATAACATAAATAGATTAAGTCTCCCTTACTGTTTTTCATAAAGGACATATCCTGTTCCATCAGGGACCATGTTGTAATTTTAGATTGGTGGTGGGGAGCTGGTTGTTGGTTTTATTTAGACAAGAAACCATTGACATTAAAAATAATTGCCTAATTGAAAGAAGTTCAAACATGGAATAATATTGAGAATATGATAATAGGTACTATTAATCCAATTCTGTTCACTGAATATTATTTCAAAAATGATCTAGTTGTTTATATCTGTGGACAATGAGCATATGAAGAGATACTGCTAGCATCAGTCCAAGTTCTTGTCCAGTGTCTTGGCTTTTATTCATTTTGATATATTGTTAAAACTGAATGAATGAATGAGTTCATATTTCACTTATTTAAAAGAATGCAGAGCATTGACCTATGAGGATTAAGTGTCATGAAACAAAGATAATGATTAACCCATTTTTACAGATGAAAAGAAATCTAGACTCATCCCACTTTGAACAAAGCACATGTCAGCAGTTGCATGAAGTGGTATTTCAGTTCTGGATTGCTGGTGAGTTTTATTCTTTTCCTTTAAAAAAATGAATAAATGATCAAATTATTCTTTGAGTTAATAAATAAAAGAAAAAACATGAGTGAGTCAGTAAACAAATTAATTAGGGTCAGTCTTGGTACACTGCTTCATGGCTCACTCTCAGCAATGTGCAAATATGGTCCCTTACAAAACATGAATGAGGTCAGGGTGGACATGTGGTTAGGGAGGATATAGATGGAGTATAAAGGTGTAAAAATGTAGTGGTTACATTTATTACTCTTATGTTGGGTGGCGGATTTAAGTATTCATTGGATTAAAAATTGAACAGTAAATAAATCCTTAGGTAAAAAGTACAGTTGTTTTTTTTTTTTTTTTAAAGTACAGTTGTTTTTGAGTCAATAATGAGTCTATGATAGGAACCAAGGATTATAATTAATCTAATCCCTCATGACTTAAGTCTGGTAAAAGAAGTCTTTACTGTTCCTTCTTTATAAAATATGCATTTTATTAACCACAATGAACACACATAGCTGATTTAATTATTCAATGATAATAAACATGTTAGTTTTTTTTTTTTTTTTTTACCTTCTTGAGTATAAGGAGGTTAGAGATTGTTGTCCATATGGGCAAAATTCATGTCCTTGATTTAGGTGATTTGCTGATCACTAAATTATGTTAAAGGAATAAATGGCTAAATATATAAATAAAATAAAAGTATACCCTGCAGGAACCAGTACTGGAAATGAATCAAAGTTTACTATTAATCCAATTCAATACAACTCAGGTCCATTAAAACTTAGGGAAGACTTTTATTCATTTGAAGAAATTTTTAATATTATATTTTATTTTGTACCATGGTTGATTTGCACATTTCTTCAGTGATAAAGATCAAGGTCATTCACCCCTCTGGGGAGCAGTAGACAAGAAGAGGGAAGATAGTGTCATTGGCCTTATCTTGAGTTAAGATGGTGGGTCATGGTCGTTCATAAAATTGAATTAGTTATCTATGGCTGTGTAACAAATTATCCCAAAATTTAAGGGACTTGTTACTTCTCATGATTTCTATATGACGGGAATCCAGGAGAGGCTTACTGGGGGATTTTGGCTTAGCATCTCTTGTGAGGTTGCAGGCAAGATGTCAGGCAGAGTTGCAGTCATCTGAAAGCTTGACTGTGCTGGAGGATCTGCTTCCATGGCTTACTCACATGGCTGGAAAGTGGTGCTGGTTGTTGGTGGGTGGCCATAGTTGCTTCCCACATGAACCATTCCTCAGGATTGCTTGAGCCTCCTCATAACATGGCAGCTGACTTCCTCCAGAGCAACCAATCTAAGACAGAGAAAGGTGGAATCCTCAATGTACTTTATAATCTAGTTCCAGAAGTCATACACCATCATGTCCACAGTGTTCTATTGGTAATACAGGCAGTCACGGTTTAATATGGGAAGAGACTACACAAGGCCATGCATACCAGGAGGTATGGATCATTGAGAGGCATCCTGGAGGCTGGCTACCACATGTACTATCTTTATAATATGGACAAATCAAATATAAGAAGGGTGAGCATGGAAAAAATTTAAATGTAGGATTAAGGTGAAGTCAGGAAGTTGATTAATCTATTTGTACAATGCTGAGCTCCATTGCAAAAAGATGTAGTCTCAGTTCTATAGAAAATAAACCTATAGATAGATCTCAGTAATATTCAAGGATCTTGTTTTTAGATTTTTTGATTCATGTATACTGACTTTATTATTATTAATGACTCAATCAATAAAGCAATAAAGATATGAATGAATGAAAAAAAAAAGAGTACCAAGCCTAGACCAATGATGAGTA
The DNA here is from genome assembly GCF_000956105.1 of Propithecus coquereli. Classification (NCBI taxonomy): domain Eukaryota; kingdom Metazoa; phylum Chordata; class Mammalia; order Primates; family Indriidae; genus Propithecus; species Propithecus coquereli. Next base: position 3,556,879 of record NW_012148130.1, on the reverse strand, counting down.
TTCTGGGGTATTTGAATCAATGATTTTGATTAAACCCTTTAACTCTGAGGTCCACTACAAGAAGAGACCTACTTAATGCCTATGTGATAAATGATATTACAGCATAAGTTAGGGTTATTCAGGATTTTGTTCTTAGGTTGTTGAGGTTTGTTGTATTACTGTAAATGAATTAATAAATGAATAACAAAACAAATATATACATGAAGGAAGATAAGGAGAACCATATCTGGCCTAATTATGAAATGTGTAATATATTTATTTTTCTTAATACATATCTGGAGCACTCAGGTCCAACACAAATTGATTAAATCTGATACCTGTTTGTGTATGGAGCATATAGAAGAGATAAGTACATAGAAATCAGTGCTGTTGTCTTGCATTATTTAGGTTGTGCTTATTGCTTATTAAAAACGAGGAAATATGATCTAGTTGTTTATGTCTTGGAGTAATGAGCACATAGACCGCTGTTAATATCATTCAAATTTCTAATGCAATTTGTGTGTTCACAGATACTGATGATATTGTGAGTGAATGTATAAGTATATTCCTCTCTCAACCAATTATTTCAAAGAGGGTAAAGCAGTGTTTTTCAGCTTCAGCTCTATTGACATTTTGGGCTGGATAGTTCTTTTTTTAGGGGATTTGTCCTATATGTAGACGACGTGTAGTGATTTCACTGGTAGTGACAATCAGACATTTCTACAGACATTGGCAAATGTCCTCTGGGTGGGGACAACATTGACCCCAGTTAAAAACTACTAGGATAAACAGGGCCCAATGAGGAGCATGTGTTTAAAAATGTTAATTATTTATCCTATTGTACCTTGCTTATACTTAGATAAAGAAAAAAAAAAAACACCCACCACAAACTATGCTCTTCCCACTTTGGGTCAGTTACATATGTGTAGTTATATTTAATTTTATCACAATTTTGGGTGGTTGATGGGTTGATAATATTGTGTTTTCTCTGGAAAAATAAATAGATGTTCGTGAGTACTTAATAAATGAATAAATAAAGCAATGAATGAATAAATAAATACATAAAAAAGGGTCTGGTATGGACTGTTGGTGAAAATGTACTATGAAAAAAGTATTTCAATTTATCTAATTCTGTACAGGTGAGATCCATTATTAGGAAACATGTTCTAGATTCTTGTGTTGGGAACTAGATGAATCAAAAAATAATACGCCAGGCCATGCTTGGGCCACTGATTGAAACATGGTACAAATGAAGGTTTATGACTGATCTAGGACAATCCTACAGATGCCCCTTGAAATATTGCTCTTACCCCACACAGTGGGTGTGCCACACCTGAGTTAATTGTTTTCCAGTGGTGAAAATCTCAGCTGTTACTTCTGTGGGCAAAAATGTAGGAACAGATCTATGTTTATGTTCTTGATTTGGAAGGTTTGTCCATGTTTTTTATTATTTCAGAGAAATAAATGGGTACATATTTGGATCTCTTTTTATAAAAGCAATTAACTTTAGCTGTATGTGTTTGTTTTGGGAATGTCTATTCTGTTCCACTCATGTATGTGTCTATTCTCATATTAATACTACACAGTCTTATATTGTAGCTTTAGTTTCATGTAAGTCACGTGGTATAAATCCTCCAACTTTATTCAAGTTTATAGATTCTTTTGTTTATTCTAGTCCTTTTTATTTCTAAGTAAATTTTAATATTTTCTTGAAAAGTACTCTAAAAATCTGCCATTTTGATTGAGTTTGCATTGAAAGTACAGATCAAATTGGGGAGGATCAACATCTTTACAATATTGAACATTA
>NW_012148130.1:3541569-3543438 GCF_000956105.1 Propithecus coquereli | reverse complement strand
TTTTTTGAGACAGAGTCTAGCTCTGTCATCCTGGGTAGAGTGCAATGGCATCATCATAGCTCACTGCAACCTCAAACTCCTGGGTTTATGCCATCCTCCTGCCTCAGCCTCCCAAGTAGTTGGGACTATAGGTGTGTGCCACCACACCTGGCTAATATTTCTATTTTTAGTAGATACAGGGTCTCACTCTTGATTAGGCTGGTCTTGAACTCCTGATCTGAAGCATTCCTCCCTCTTTGGCCTCTCAGAATGCTAGGATCAGGTGTGAGCCATTGTGCCTGGCCTAAAACTATATTTTGATTGTTTTCTGATCTGTGTCGTATATCTAATATTCACAGGCTGTGAAAATGGTTAACAGAAAATAACTTAGTAACTCGGATGTAAGTAAACTGCTAAAATAAATTAGGTAAATGAGATAAATGCTTATAAATAAAATTTTCATATAATTTACAGTCCTAAAGTTTTGTTAAATTAAATAATAGACACTCATTAAATGTCTGGGTCATTTCTAGTTAACGAAAACAATATATTATAGGAAAACATGGGCTTAAAACTTATAAAAATTGTTTTTATCAAATATTGATATATGACAAACAGTTCAAGATCTCTTCCTAGGTTTTCACTAAGGTTTGGGGTTATAGGGAGTTGAAATTTCTGGTTAATATATGATACTATTGGGGGCTCAGAAACTAATACCCTAAAATGTGGCATTTTGACACGCCAGACTAACGAAAGAGGCCTCAGGGTCTCTCTGAGTTCTGTTGTACATTCAGTGTCTGTGGGATCTATAATGATGTTCCTTTCTCCGTTTCTGGTATGAGCAATTGATATCATCTATATTCTTTTTCTTAGTTAGCTACCTAGAAGCTTTTTGATTTTATTGAACTTTTCATAGAACCCATTTTTTTTGTTAATTTCCTCTATTGATTTCCTGTTTCCAGTTTCATTGATTTCTGTTCTAATTTTTGTTATTTTTCTCTCCTGCTTACTTTGGACTTCATTTGCTCTTTTTATCTAGTTTACTAAGATGGAAGCTTAAATTATTGATATTATATCTTTCTTCATTTCTTTTTTAAAGTTAATATTTGAAATTGCCAAATCGTAATTGTATATATATCTATGAGGTACAATGTGCTGTTTTGATATATGGATATATACCAATGTAAAATGATTAAAACAAGCTAATTAACATATCTATCACCTCATTTAACTACCATTGTGAGACATTTGAAATTTACTCTCAGTTACCTTGGCTATAGTCACCCTGCTTTGCAATAGATCTCAAAACTCATTCCTCCTGCATGTCTGAAACTTTGTACGGTGTGACCAACAACTCTCCATTCTCTCCTGTAGCCCCACCCTGGCCTCTGGTCACTATCATCCTACTCTCTACTTCTTTGAGTTCAATGTTTTTAGATTGCACATGTAAGTGATGTCACGTGGTATTTGTCTTTCTGTGCCTGGCTTATTTCACTTAGTATAATGTCTTCCAGGTTGTCACAAATGTCAGGATTTCCTTCTTTGTTCTAAAGGCTATTGCATGTATATTCCACATTTTCTTTATTCATTCACCCATTGATGACCTTAAATTGATTCCTTACCTTGGTTATTGTGAATAGTGCTATGGTGAATGTAAGAGTGCAGATGCACCTTCAACATATTGGTTTCAATTTCTTTGGAGATATACCCAGAAGTGGGATAGCTGGGTGATATGGTAGCTCTATTTTTAGTTTTTTGAGAAACCTGAATACCTTTTTTTCATAATGGCGTTACTACTAATTTACATTCCCAACAATGTAGAAGAGTTTCCTTTTCTCTGCATCCTCACCAACACTGTTATAGTTTTTTTTATAAAAGCCATTCTAACAG
>NW_012148130.1:3537356-3538689 GCF_000956105.1 Propithecus coquereli | reverse complement strand
AAAACCACATAGCTGATTTTATTATCCTCTAATCATGAAGACTGTAACTGTTCCTTCTGGACTAAGGCACAGAAAGACTGACGTAAGTAAACATCAGCACCGAGGCTGAAGTTTCATTCTGGGCTTTGATGGTGTTCATGCACTGGAGCCCACTAAATTATCTCGATAAACTAAATGGCTAAAGAAGACATGGAATTAAGGAATGCCAATCATGGACCGATAATTGGAATGTGTCATGAGCAAAAATTTATGATTAATTCAACCACCACGGAGAACCTCAGAGACGGAAGGCATTTCACATATTGTCAGAGTACTTTAAATTCCCATGTAATGTTTTTGCTACAGTTGCTTAATATGTTCCTTCATTGACAAACATTCAAGTTGTCAGCTTTTTGAGGTAGATAGCATGTGTCAGTTTTCTCAATTGTGGGCTAAGGTGGGAGGCCCGTGGTTGTTGATTACACTGGCATTATCAGACAACTCAAGTGAGAGAGGCCCAAGTAAACACTGACCATGAGCGTGGGACTGATAGGAAGCCAGGCCGCTGATTAATCCCATGCGTAAACCTGAGGTTCTTCGTGAAAAGTGGTCTAGTCTATATTCTCTGCATGAAAGGGAGTAATGAACAGATCTCTGTTCTATTTAAGCCCTTTGTTCTCAATTTTGTGTCATTAAGGGGTATTGATCGTATAATTATCATTTGTGAAACCATGAATGGCTGAGCCAGTTGAAGGAGGTATAAACGAATGAAGAAATATAAAGCCAAGACCGGATCGATGATGAGTATAGGTGGAGGACTCTGAATCAACACCCGTGATTAAGCCCTCTGTTTACTCTGAGATCTGTTACTGAATGAGAAACAGACAATATTCTCTGTAGAAATTACCTAGCAGAAGTTAGGAAAATTCTATAAACCTGTTCCTGGGCTTTTGTGGTTCAAAGATATGAAATGTATTATTTCAAGTGAATCATGCACAAATAAATAGAGAAGTGTATACATCAAAGAAGATTAACAGGCCTACTCAAGGTGTAATTCGTTGAGTGTAGTAAAATAAGTATTATTAATATTTTATTAATATTAATGCTTGCAATAAAACAAGTATAATTATTAGTCTGAAATAAAATCCTCTTTTACATGGAGCTTATTAGTATCTTGGTTAAGAGACAATTTTTTTTATTTGCAGTTTATTGGTTTTTTTTTAATTAAGAAAAGAGAAAGTGTTTGCATGAGCTAGTAATCTATTATATAACTGTTTGCTTACTAGTTGTTTATATAGGCAGATATTTGTAATCAGAGTTCATACTCTTGGGTTAGGTAGTAGACTCGATAGTA
>NW_012148130.1:3536144-3537306 GCF_000956105.1 Propithecus coquereli | reverse complement strand
ACAGAATGACCACAGGATAGCTGACATTTTCTAAGAAAAAAAATCTTGATAGTTAGCTTTATGGGTAAAGAACATATAGACTAATGTAAGTAATACCTTAAGTTCATGTCTTTGGTTGGGATGCTTTGTTCGTGAGTGTTTAGTGGTATTTCAAAGGAATAAATGTCTAAAACAGAAATAAAAATCACCAAGAATGGACCAGTGATGGGAATGTGTGATGAACCAAAAAATATGTTTAATGTAATTTGGCACAACTGAGGTGATTAAAAAAAGATAGTAGTTAGTTCATTTATTTTCACAACTATTTGATATTCTATCTTATTTTCTACCACAAATGATTTAAACTTTTCCTTATTGGTATAATCCTGGCTGATAACTCTTTGTAGCAGCCTGGGAGAATATGGAAGACATTGTCAGTGTTGGAATATGGTGGTTTTATCACTTTTCATTGGACCATTTTTAAAACATGGAAAGATTGAATAAAATAAGACCACAGAAGGACTAATGGTGAATGTGCATTTGGTGTGAAGCATGGATGTTAATCAATCACACATGTTCTCTGAGGTCCATTGTAAAAGGAGATCTAGTCTATGGGGAAAGAAGCACTAAAAGGGAGATCTTGTTCCTGGAATTTTGTGACTGTATTGTTATTCATGAAACAATGAATAATAAATGAATGAAGATATAAAGGAAGAAAAACGTGTTTGGGCCACTGATGAGTACCATGGGGTATCTGAAATAGGATCTTTGATTAAACCCATATATAACTCTGAGGTCCATCACAAAGAGACACGTAATTATTTCTTTTTTGGGAAATGATCCCATGGTACCTTGTTATTGGGCTTTTCTGGTTCTTGGGAATGCATTGTATTTTTATCATAAAATCAAACTATGAATAAAAAAAGCATCAATGAGTGAAAAAAAGGATAAATCATGTACTTATTAAGGAATGTAATGAAACATGGATTATATTAACACTTATTTGAGACTCCCAATAAATTCATCATCAAGGCTCTTACTAATCTAGTAAGGGGTATAAGGTCATTTGTACATGAGAGTCAAAATTTTTGTTCTGTGTTGGTGGTGGGTTGCTGACTGATTATTAATATTTTATTAAGAAAATGATACAAAATATGGAAGTAACATTCACTGGGGATCAGGA
>NW_012148130.1:3531485-3534268 GCF_000956105.1 Propithecus coquereli | reverse complement strand
TCTTGGGTTAGGTAGTAGACTCGATAGTATTTATTAGATTATTTAAAACTAAAAGTTCAATATAGGGCTTATAAAAATTGTATTTTTGAGCAATTTTTTTATTAATCTATTTCTGCTTGACCATTAAAAAGATCTAAATCTATTTTAAATCTACCTTTTCCTTCCCAGAGTGAACACAAGACAGCTGATTTAATCGTTCAACAAAGAGTGTTACCCTGAGTAAGGGGCGTAAACACTAATACAAGTAAGTCCCTTATTTCATGTTCTTGTTTTGAATGGTTGCTAAAGGTCTATATGCATAAAATAAATACAACACTCCAAGCATGGGCCGGTGATGGGAATGTGTTATGAACCACAAGCTCTGTTTAACCTAAATTAGCACAACTGAGGTAATTTTAAAAGAAGATAGAAGTTATTTAACTTACTCTCAGAGCAGTTTGTTATTCTTTGTTTTATGCTGTGGTTGATTTGCACATTCCCATATGGACAGAGATGCTGGCTGGGTCTTTCGGGGCCGCCTGCGAGACTGTGGCTTGCTTGGTGAGTGTTTCAGAGGTGATGGAAGACGGTGGCTTCACTATTTTTCGTTGAACCGCCTTTGACAAGAGCCTAAAATTCCATGCTCTTGTTTTTGAGCTTTTACGATTGTATTATTTGTGAATTGGTAAATTAATCAATAAATGAAAAAAAAATGCCCGTCATGGGCCAATGATGAATGGCATGGGGTTTCTGAAACAGAATTTTGATTAAACCCATCTGCAATTCTGAGGTCCATTGTAAAAAAAAAAGACACCTCATTATTCTTCATGGGAAATGAGTATACAGAACCCTGTTCATGGGCCTTTGTGGTTTGAGGATATGAATTACATTATTATAATAAAATTAGCCCATGAATAAAGAATTATGCCAATGAGTGAAGAATAAGAAAGATATGCATGCACTTATATTTTAAGGTGTGTAATGAAACGGGATTATTATTAAGACAATTTTGAGACTCTAAGTCCCGATAAATTAGTAGTCAAGGCTCTTATCGCTTTGGCACGGAACATATGGTCATCTGTACACAGGACTCAATGTATTTTTGTTCTCTGTTGAGGCAGGTTGCATATTGATCATTTCATTAAGGAAAAGGAAATACATTTACATAAATAAATAGTTGATTGAATAATTATGTAATTGGGAGAGAGCTTGGAGCAATGATGAGACTTTTATACAACCACGCTTACAATTAATGTTATCTTTTTATGCAATTATATCTAAGCAAATAAACATTAAACAAACTAGGTTGGTACTGGATTCAACAGTGTTCATTATATTCTTTAAAACAAAAAGTTATGTAAGTTAATAAAGAGAAAGTAGAACTCTCTCTTCCCAAGTGTTCAGAATAGGACACAAACCAAGGCTTATAATTCATTGATTACTACACAGCTAGGGTTCATTGAAAACAGCTAAATGTAAACTAATTCTTTTTAAAATTTGCTTTTTATACTTCAGAATGAACACCTTCTACCCGATTGAATTATTGTCTTCTGGTGAAGATGCTGCCTTTCACCTCCATGGATAAGGAGAGAAGAGATCCATGCAGGTTAATATTCAAAGTTTATCCTCTTGCTTGGGGGACTTGATCATGTGTAGTCACGGAAGTACTTCAAAGAAGTAAATGGTTACATACCTGAATAGTTCAAAGGTCATGCATCGACCAATGATGGAAGTGTGTTGTGAATTAAGAATCATGATTAATCCATTTCAGCACAACTGAATTCATTAGGACAAAAAGATGAAAGGCGTATTTGCCATTTTCAGCATGCCTTCACATGCTCTTTTATTTTTGTGCCACAGTGGATTTAAACAGATCTCCACTGGAATTGGAGTTTTAGACTGTTACTCCATTGAAGGGAGGATGTAAGAAAATGGAAAATCTTGCCTTTTCCTTAGCTGTGATATAAAAATGGTAGTTCACTGTACTATCTTTAAAATATGGGCGTTAAAGAGGCCCAAGCATGGACGAGGGGCTAATATGGAATTGACATGGTGCAAAGAAATGGATTAATTCATCTTCGCAACACCGAGGCTCGTTCCACAGAGATCCAGTCCTCTAGTTCTACGGGATGTGAATTTTACAGATATAGTCACATCTTTTAAGAGTCTTTTTTCCTTGTAACCCATGGACAGTGGTTGTGCTATTAGTATAATCAATGAGCAGATCAAGAACAATATACCTGAATGAAAGCACAGAATACCATGTCTGGATCAATGATGAGTATGCGTGGGGCATCTGAACCAACTACACTGATTAAACCCTGTGTGACTCTGAGGTCCATTGCATCCTTGGGAAATGTGCTTACAGAGGAAATCAGACACAGTCAAGCAAAGTTTGGCCCATTGGTCGGATTATGTCATAAAACAAGAATTTAAGTTCATCCTGTTGTGCAAAAGTTTTCCACATGAAAAACTTATTGGCCCTTTATGCCAGGGGTGCCTAGACAGACATTAATAATCAATCTTCCTGTGTTGGGTGGTAGATTCAAAGATTTTCATTATATTATTTCATATTGAAAATTACATCAATACATGAAAAGGATAGGACCGTAGGGTTGATGGTGAAAATGTGGCACAAACCACTGTTCATGAGTAATCTAGTACTGCAGAAGTAACTTCTATTTAAGGTGTATTAAACATTTACACTTTTTATTCTTTTTGAAATCTGTCTTTTCCTCCAAAGCGGGCGGCATACCACGTTGGATTTGGTTGTTCCCCTGCGATGAAGAGCATGGCTGTTGCTT
>NW_012148130.1:3524711-3531075 GCF_000956105.1 Propithecus coquereli | reverse complement strand
AAAGAGCAAGTAAGGGCCACTAACAAGTAGGAATGTGTTGTAGCCAAGGAGTAGGATTACTCCTTTCAGCACAACTGGGATTCATTTTTGAAAGAGATGGAAGGAATTTGATTAATTTTCAGAACTGTTTCATATTCTGTAGTGTTTCTGTGCCACAGGTGATTTAAGCATTTCCATGTTGGTAGAGATTCAGGCTGTTTACTGTTTTAGGAGACGCTCTTAGAGAGTGGAACATACTGTCTGTGTTCAAGTTGTGGGATATGATTGTGGATTTTGGTTGTTCATTATACCGTCTTTAAAATTGGACAAATTTAATGAACGTGGGTCAGTCATGGACCATTTATTTTGACTGTAGTGACACAAAGCAGGGTTTATTGGTTATTTCACAGGTGCAGCGTTAAGATCTAGTCTGAGAGCTTTGTGGGAATGGAACCTAGACATGTATTAGAGTTGTATCAAGGATGCTGTTCTTGAGAATTTGTAATTCGTGGGAATAGGAAGGTATAATCGAATGGAGAAAGAGTGCCAAACCTGGGCCAATGATGAGATTGGAGGGTGTCTGAATCAAACACTTTGATTAAAACCATCTGCAACTCTGAGGTCCGTTATGTAAAGCAGCCTTCCGCTTACCTTCTATGGAAATGAGCTTGTAGCAGAAGTTCAGAATATGCATATATCTTGATCATGGGTGTTCACAGTTTATGGGTATAGACTGAATTTTTATAAGTAAATCAATGTGTAAATAAATAAATCTATAAATGGGTAATTATAAGGAAAGCTTGGCATGGAGCAATTAAGATAGTATCCAGTGACACGTGGATTATTGTTACATATTTCTATAGCACTGAATTGCAGTGATATATATTAATAAAGGTTGCTGTCCTTTTCTGGAAGTATGTAGACAGATGTATGTAAGGCTCAATATTATTGTTTGATGTATGTGGTTGTTTACAGATAGGTTTTATTTAGAAAAGGGAAAAATTACATAAATAAATAATAGATTAAATAGCTAATTGGAAATAAGAATGAGCATAATTCATCTCATTATTAATAATTAAGTTATTATTAGTGAAGTATTATTTACTGAGTTTTATCAAAAACGAGAAAAAATCTAGTTTTTAAATCTCTGTGGGTAATGTAATGGACATATGGAAACAGCAGTATTATTTAAGGTGATTATCTAATGTTAATAAATTCCCATATATTGATGAATTGTTACATGTAAATAGAATATGTCATCACAGTTAATTTTTTCAAAGAGGGCAAAACGTAGCCCAGTAAGAAGTAAAAATAATGATTAGTCATTGTCTATACTACTGATGCTCTATTTCTAGTTTGGCTATGGGAATATAGGTACTTAAACATAAATAGCATTTTTGTGCTATGTTGTTGATGGGTTTACGTGTATGCATGCACGCGTGTGTGTTAGTATATGTGAATGTATAATCAAATATTCCATGGATCATTCCATAAATGAATAAATAAAACAATGAATGATTAAATTAATATATAAGTAGGGTCAAGCATAGACCGTTAGTGAAAATATGCCATGAATCATGAATTTAAATTTATCCGTTTCTACATAAGTTAAATCCATCAAATGAAAGATTATCTAAGTTCTTGCCTATGTGGGTAGGGGATGTGTAAGTAGTAATAGCTCTTGTTTTGAGTGATGAATTGAATAGTACTTATTGTATTATTTAAAATTAATTGTTAAATCAATAAATACAAATAGGTGATGTTCTTGGATCAGTGATGAAAATGGGACTTGAATCAACTTTATGATTAATTTAATACAGCACAACTAATGTTTTTAAAATCAGTCTCAATCTGTACTGTTCATTCTTTTGAACACTGATATTTGACTCCACAGAACAAAGACCATGGCTGATTTAATCAGTCTCTGCTGATGAAGATCTTGGCTGGTCCCTTTGTGGGTAAGAAACCTAAAGACTTAAGTAAATAACAGTAAAAAATCTTGTCAATTGGGGTCAATTTTTTTTAGTGTTCTTTGAATTATTTAAAGTAAGCCTTATATAGACCAATGATGTGAACGTGTCATGAAATAAAAATTATAGTTAATCCAATTAAGCACAATTATGGTTAAAAATAAGATGGAAGACATTCATTTTCAGAGCTGATTAATAATTCATCTTATTTTTACACTACATTTAGGATTTATTCAGTAATAAAATATACACTGCACTGTCCAATGTGGTTGCCCCTATCCACATGTGACTATTTATATTTAAAATAATTAAAGGGAAGTGAATTTTTAAATTCCATTCTTAGTTGCAATAGCCTCATTTCCAGTACTGAGTGACCACACTGGAGAATGCAGTTATAGTACATTTACATTACATGCAAAGTCCTGTTAGGCAGCCCCTCCGTGAGGGAGGAGCTCGCAGAGAGACGGAAGACGGTTGGAATGGGATGGCTAGCAACAAGAATGTTGATTGATCCATACATGCTTCACTGAGGGCCATTACAGAAACAAATTTGATCCATTGGGAAAAGATCTAGTCTATGAGAAAGAGCCTGTAAACATCTCTCGGTTATATTCAAGGCTATTGTTCTTGGCTATTAAAAAAATTCATGAGTATTGATTTTATTACTGCTAGTGAATCAATGAATGGATCAATAAACAAAGGTATAAATGAAGAAAAAGACTGCTTATCCTGGATCGATGATGAGTACCCTGGGGTGTCTGAATCAAGGACTTTGATTAAACCCTGTAACTCTGAGGTCCATTGCAAAAAGATTCCTGCTCATTGTCTTCATGGGAAATGAGCTTATGCCAGGATTTTGTTCTTGGGCTTTTGAGTATGGATTATATTATTTTCGGTGAAGGAGTGCATGAATAAATCAAAGAAAGTACTGTATATATAAAGACAAAATGGGTTATTCTTGGTCCAAATATGAGAGTATGTAATGTAATAAGAGTCATTACTAATACATTTCTGAGGCACTAAGTTCTAGTAAAATAAATTGATCAAAGCTGACCCTTTTGGGTAAGGAGCATTTAGATAAATGGATGTTAGAGTCCATGTTGTTGTTCTGGGTTAGGGTATTTGCTTTTTGTTTAATTAGGAAAAGGACAAAATCGTTACTTAAATTAATTATTGATTGAATACTTAATCGTGAGAGGGGCTTACTCATGGATCTATGCTGAGAATATGTCACATGACCAGATGTAATTAATCCACCAATATTCGCTATGTTTAAATTCAGTTCCTAAGTTTAGTTAAAAAAACAAGAAAAAATGATCTGATCTTTTCTCCATGTCTAATGAGCGTATGGACAGGCATTAATACTATAGAGTCACAGATATAGTGGTAGTATTATAAATGTAAAGAAGGAAGAAGTTGATATCTCAATCAGTTATTTAAAATAAGGCCACAGCATGTACCAATAATGAACATGTTTTACAGAAGAGAAAGTGTGACTAATCCAATTCTACACAATTGCTCTCCAGATAAAGAAAATAGACATAAGCTCTTACATTTTTGGAATGATGAGTATATTTATTATATTTAGATAGGATTTCCCTTTCTGTATTGTTGGTGCAATTTCCTTAAACACTGAAATAGAAAAATGACTCCATGTGTAATTATTTACCTCCATATGTATGGATGCACTTACAATTGCTAGGAATGTGTTGGAATCTAGGATTTAGATGCATCTAATTCTGTCTAGCAAGATTTATTTAGAAAGAAGATTTAACTCTTAGCTGGCTGGGTAGAGGGCATATTAACAGACAGACATGTATAATGGAGATAGTTCTTATTCTTGTATCTGATGTTCATTATACTAGTTAAACGTAATACTTATCAATGAATCAATAAGTATGTATGCCACCCGTAGTTTAAATATATGACTGGCATAGATATTTATTACTAATGAATTATTGTTGACTTCAACTGAATTAAAAACATTTGGATCTAGGCTTCCTGTCTATCTAATCTACCTGTTTTTGTATTTGCTTTATACGCCGCAAAATGGGCGCACAGGGATTTAACCATTCTCTAGCGAGGACTGTCTGGTTGGTGTCTTTTGGGTAATGTTTGTAGAAACCAACGTAAGTACCAAAGTGGTTACTTCTGGTCTGGGGATATGTTGTGGGCGTTAACTCTATTATTGCAGACAGCAGAATGGCTACATAGAAACATAAAATGAAGAAAAGTTATGTGTGGACCAATCCAACATACTTATAGTCAGTTAAGGAGAAAAAAGCAAGACCATTTTATTCACTTTTATAGTTAATTATTCAGTTAAGTAATTAGTGTAGAAATTAATTATTCAATTTTATGTAAGTAATAGTTGATTTAAATCTTCCTCTGTTTATAAAGACACAGTTTAGTCACATTCCAAGATGTAAGATATTGTCAGTGTTTTGAGTATGGGGTAAAATGATGGGTTCATAGTTAGTTGTTTATTGTCACATCTTTAAAATACGGAGAAAGTAAATGGAAGATGATCCAGCCCTAACCAATTAAGAGTATGGGATCTGTATGAATCAGGGACGGTTATTAATCTACTAATCCGCAAAACTGAATCTATTACACAAAGGGAACTATCTAGTTCCTCTGTGTGAAATGATCTACGGAAAGGTATTAGGATAGTCTAGTTTTTTTGTTGTTGGTTTTTTGGGATTCTTAAGTATTGATTATATTATTAATTTAATCATTGAAACATGAACAAATGTATAATTAATGATGACAAATATTAAACTGGGACCAATGGTGGGCCTTTGTTGGTGTGAACCAAGGGTTATGATTATTCCAAATATGCACCAGCAACATCCATTTCCAAGAGAATGGTCTATTCATGTTGTGGAAAATGAGCCTGTAGACAGACATAGTAGTTCTTGTGGAAGTTTTAAAGTTCTTAAAAATTTGTGTAAATTTAAGGGGGACAAACGTAATTTTGTTATATGTGTAGATTGCATCATGGTGATATCAGGGCTTTGGGGTGTCTTTCACCAAAATGGCCTACACTGTACCTACGATGCAATTTCCCAACATCCACCCCCCAGCCAAGTGCACCAATGGTTGAATCAAGACACTAATATATGAAAGAAAGAAGCAAAGAATCTATTAGAGGAGAATATAATGAAAAAGTAATTATTTTACAAATATTTCTGAAGAATTGAGGTCCACTAAAAATAGATGGAGCAGGTTACACTTTGGATTAGGAGCATGTAGACAGATTTTTGTCATAGTCAATGTGCTTGTTCTGGATATAGGGTGAATTGGTAGTTTTTCATTTTATTAAAAAAGAAAGTAAAAAGTTATTAAATAAATAAGAGATTAGCCCACTAACTAAACAAAAGAGGGCCAAACCGCAACCATTAAGAAGCACAGGTTCCAGTTCTATGTAACTACTGTCCAGATACAGAAAAAGACCCAGGCTCTGTCCACGTGGAATATCGTACGTGTAGACAGGTATATGTTATATTCTAGTTCTGAGTTGCTGTTTTTTTTCCCCTGTTCATTTTCTTTAGAAATGTAAATAGATGATTAAATTAATCCACGAGGAAGTGCAGACACAAATACATACCTACAGAGGTACACATACTTATACATTCATGAACAAGGCAAACCATAGACCATGGATGAGACTGTTCTATGAAACAATCATTTGGATTATTAATAATTCTATTTAAATGTAGTCCATTTAAAAGTTGACCTAAATTATTGTTATGTGCATTGGGAGGGGCATGGAGACAATATGTATGTTAGCTATAGTTATTTTTCTTGTCTTGGGTGATGGAGTTTATCATACTTATTAGTCTATTAAAATTATCTTTGAGCTAGTCAAAGGCTGATCATAAGCTGTGCTCAATGTCTGTTTCCTCTTGAGGATTTCAGTTAACCCAGTAACACCTGGCATCCATACAAAGAAAAAACATCTCCGTGGTTTCATTCTTTCTAACATCTGCTTTGTAATTCATAGAATGGACATACGAGGGCTGATTTAATCATTCCCCCACGGATGAAGGTTTTGATGGTTACCTATCTGGGTATGGAGTGAGTAGGCTGAGGTAAGTAATTCTTAAGTCTAATGATGAGTATCTTGCCAATGCATTTTGATTTAATTATTACACATGGATCAATGACAGAACCAATAAATAAGTATAGAAATAAATTTTAAAAAGAGGGTAAAGCATTGTCCAACTATGAATATGTATGGTTAGACAAGACATACTATTAATATAAATGGAAAACATTAAAGTCTTAAGAAATCTATGGATCAAGAATATATTACCTGTTTGTCTAACAGTCTTAAAGACACTTTATATGAGAAATAGTCAAAATTATTATTCTGGGTCAGTTCAAGTTTGAGGTTGTTAATTTTATTAAGA
>NW_012148130.1:3522299-3524046 GCF_000956105.1 Propithecus coquereli | reverse complement strand
TTTTATAATTGGATCAATGAATCAATAAACAAATATATATAAAGATAAAGATGGCAAAGCATTGTCCAATTATGAAAATATATGGTGTGACAAAAAATGCTATTAATATATATTAGAAACACTGAAGTCCATTAAGAAACAATGCCTCAAAGGTGTTACTTCTTTGCCTGAGGGTGATATGAAGTAAAAATAATGGCCCCTGTCCTTGTTCGGTCAGGGCCACGTTCAATGTTGTTTTCTGAAGAAAAAAAATCACAACTATCAATGCATAGTCAATGACTAATAAAATGAAAGGAGAAATGCAAGGATGAATGGACAGAATATTTCAATCTTTGTATGATCTTTTCTGTTTTGTACTCTGAGAATGGATGCTCCCAAACTGCTTTAAGCTCTCTTCTATGGTCACGAGCTCTGTGATTGCATCTATGTATTGGGAGCATAGAGACCAATGTGAGTATAGTCAAAGTTCTCGGCATGGTTTGGGTGGGTACTCACTGTATTGTTAGAAAGCATTGCGTATAATCCAAGAAGGTCAACCGTGGCCCAGTGATAAATATGGCATTGCCGTGAAACATATTGATGAATCAGTATTTATAAAATTAAAAATGATTAATGAAAGAGATATAATCAATGTGGTGAATGATCCTTTAGATAGCTGTAAAATATATCTTGTTCTTAACTTTTTGCAATATATAGTTGTTTAATTCTTAGTAGTGAAATGATGAGTTGATCAATAAACAAATGTAGAAATTAATGGAGAAGAGGACCAACCTTCAATCTCAATGATGACAACTGGTGGCATATGAGTCACGGGTAATAAATACTGTATGTCTGCCACTCTGAGGTTCCATGTAAAAGAAATCTAGTCTCCTGCTTGTGTTGGAAGTGATCTTATAAATATATTTAGGAATATACAAGGATCATGTTTTTGTTTTTTTGTTAATGGATTTTGATTCTGTTATTGCAAATCAATGAAAGAATCAATAAATATAAACATATGAATAATGGAAGCATCATTCAATTATGAAAATACATAGACAAAAGAAGGCATTAATATATATTGACAGCTTAAGTCCATTAAGAAATAAATGGTTCGAATATGTCACCTCTAGCTAAGGACGATATGGATGATATAAATACTAGCAAATATTCTTGTGAGTTAGTAGAAGATTCAACTTTTTTGCTTTTCCTATGAGAAAATGAAATATATATTATCTGAAGTTAAGAAAAACCTAAATGACTGACTAGCTGAAAGGGGGAATGCAAAGATTGATGGAAAAAAGAGCTCAATCTTATAATTGGCTCTACTTTCTACTCCTCAGAATGGGCACACTTGAGTTGATTTGAGGATTTTTCCACGGTCACAAACTCTTTGGTTTCCTCTGTAGTTGGTGACACCGATACCAATGTGAGTAATAGTTATAATTCTTCTTTTTGTTTGAATGTTTTTTGGAGGCTGTTTTTTAGAATGTTTTTTAGAATGCTTTTTAGAATGCCATGTATTAATAGGATGTGCTTAGTATAATCAAAGAAAGCCAATCATGACCCAATGATAAATATGCGATTATATGCAACGGTGTATGAGGCCCAAGCCTAGATCAATAATGATGACTGGTCATCGTTATTGATGAGTCATGGATGATGAATAGTATGTGTTTGAAACTCAGAGATCCAAAACAAAAGATCATCTCACCTACCGCCTCTATTGGAAATGATCCTCAGACAGATGTTAAGAGTATATGAGGGC
>NW_012148130.1:3516654-3518389 GCF_000956105.1 Propithecus coquereli | reverse complement strand
ATTAATTTCTTTCTAATTTTAGTAGAGACGGGGTCTCGCTCTTGCTCAGGCTGGTTTTGAACTCCTGAGCTCAAACAATCCGCCCGCCTCGGCCTCCTAGAGAGCTAGAATTACAGGCGTGAGCCACCGCGCCCGGCCTCAAGGCTCTTATTCTTGGGATTTTATTGAATCATAGGAATTTAAAAAATTAATATTAGTGGATTA
Organism: Propithecus coquereli; assembly: GCF_000956105.1. Classification (NCBI taxonomy): domain Eukaryota; kingdom Metazoa; phylum Chordata; class Mammalia; order Primates; family Indriidae; genus Propithecus; species Propithecus coquereli. Next base: position 3,518,185 of record NW_012148130.1, on the reverse strand, counting down.
GTGAATTAATTAATTAACAATTGTAGATGAGAATGAAGAGGAAGACTTGGAACCTGGACCAATGATGACAATGGGTGACTGGTGAGTCATAGATGATGAGTAATACATGTCCTTAAACTGTAGCCAGACACAGAAAGACAAATATTACATGATCTCGGTTATATGCAGAGTATAAAAAAGTTGAACTTACAGAAGTAGAGGGTGGAATGGTGGTTATCAGAAGATGGGGGTACTGGGGAGTGGGGAGATGTTCAAAGGGTACAAAGTTTCAGTTAGACAGGAGGAATAAGTTTTAGAGATCTCTTGCATAGTATGGTGACTATAGTTAATGTACTGAATATTTCAAAATTGCTAAAAGAGTAGAATTTTAAATGTTCTCACCACCAGGAAATGATAAGGATGTGATATACATGCTTAATAGCTTGATTTAATCATTCCACAATGTAAACATATGTCAAAACATCACATTGTAACTCATAAATATATAATTGTCAACTAAAAATAAAAAAACTAAAAAAATAGTATATTGTGATCCTATAGACAGATTTTATGAATATAAAAGGATCATTTTCTTGATTTATATTCATGAATTTTGATTCTATTATTATTTATGGATTAATGAAAGAATCAAAGTACATATATGAATAAGAAAAAATGAAGAAGGTGAAGTATGTTCACTCAATATATGTGGTGAGACAATCAAAATTATTAGTATTTACTACAACTACTGAAGTTGTTTAAGAATTGTGAATGGTCTGAGTGTCTTATCTCTTTGACTAAGAATAATATAGACAGTATAGTCAAAGTTCTTATTCTAGGTCAGTGGCAAGTTTGATATTTTTCATTTTGTTAGGGAAAAGTTAATAAATAACCCAAATCAATATATTTCCAACTGCTTGCTGAATGAAAAGTGGAATGCACAGGCCAGTCTTGTGATCATCTGCTCTGCTTTGTTTTTCTCATAGTGGGTAGACCAAGCTGGGTCAAGCATTCGACAGTGATAACATGCTTCATGATTGCCTCTGTGTGTTAGAACATGGACCAATGTGAATAATAGTCAATGTTCTTGTTGTGGTTTTAGTGCTTTGTTTAATGTATTCATTGTGACATTGAAAATATTAAATATAATCAAAGAAGGCCAATCATTGCCCAGTCATAAATATAGAGTTGACATGAAACATGTTGATCAGCTGATTTTTTGCAACATTGAGATTGATTAATGAAAGAGGTAAAATATTCGCATGCTACACACCTGATAAAGGGATGATAACTAGAATCTATATAGAACTCAGGAAAATAAGCAAGAAAAAAATCAAATCACCCCATTAGTAATTGGGTGAAGGACATGAACGGAAACTTTTCAAAAGAAGACAGACCAATGGCCAAGAAGCATATGAAAAAATGCTCAACATCTCTGATCATGAGGGAAATGCAAATCAAAACCATGGTGAGATATGACTCCAGTGAGAATGGCATTTATCAAAAAGTCCCAAAACAACAAATGCTGGCATGGATGCTGAGAGATAGGAAC
>NW_012148130.1:3514922-3516604 GCF_000956105.1 Propithecus coquereli | reverse complement strand
GTATGGACCAATGCAGATAATGTTTCAATTTTTATTTTGTCCTCTGCTCTGCTTTGTACATCTTAGAATGGATAGGCCCAGGTGGCGGAAGCAACCAGCTGTGATCGCATTCTCCATGGTTGCCTCTGTGGGTAGGAACCAGGAGACCAATGTGAGTAATAGTCACCATTCTTGTCATATGTTGGTTGTTTGTTTAGGGTATTCACTGTAAAAATTTAAAAGTACTAAAAATAATCAAAGAAAGCCATCCATGACCCAATCATAAATATGGGGTGGACATGAAACATTATGTTGATTAATCAATGTATTCATAACACTGAGATTGATTAATGAAAAAAATAGATAAGTGATTGTATAGACAGATGTTAGGGATACATATGCATCTTGTTCTCTAGGTTTTGGGAGCTTGTTCACAAGTGTTTTTGATCCACAGATATTTACTTTAGTATTATTAGTTTATTGATAAATTAATTAGTAAAGAGCTGTGGAGATGAGTGAGATAAAAAAGGACCAACCGTGGACCAACATAATGTCTGTGGGCGTAGCAGTCGTGGGGGATGGATAGGATGTGTCTGGGACTTTGGGTTCCGACACAATAAGGAATTTGGTCTATTTGCTCTGTTGGAAACAACCCTGTGGTCAGATATTATGAATAAGCATATACAAAGATCTTGTTTTATTTTGGATTCATAAATTTGATAGTATTATTATAAATAGATCAAAGATGGAAGCATTAAATAAACATATAAATCAGTAAGCAGTATAATTTATTATACTATAGATGATGAATTGTTTAATTATCAATATATGTGATCAGGCAAGAAATATTATGAATATAAAGTGAACGCGCTGCCTTTGATTCCCCGCCGCATCTCTTGCGTGGCGTCAGGGGTCGGGCTGTAGCGCCAGAGCATGTGCTTGGGCATAACTGGGGACGCCTAAACCCCTAAGGGCGGCCCTTTTAACCGCGAGCAACATGGCAGCGTCCTCCCACAATGTATATGTATATATATGAAAACAGTGATTCCCATTAAGAAATAAGTGGATCAAGGTGTTACCTCATTGTTTAATGATCATATAGACACTGGTAGTCAACTTTGTTATTCTGGGTCAATCCAAGTCAAGGTTGTGTGTTTTGTCCAGAAAATATGCATGCTATAAAAATTAGTATATACCTAAATGAATGAACAAATTAAATGTAGAAAGCAAGATTCAATGGGGATAAGGTCCTAATTTTTTTTTTTTAATCAACTACTCTGTTTTGTACTCCTCAGAATGGACATACTGGAGCTGATTTAAGGATTCTCCCAGAGTCTCAAGATTATGTGTTGCTGCATGTTTGGTGCATAAAAACCACTGTGAGTTTCTGTGGACATACACTCCTTATTTGAAAAGTATGAAATATAATCAAAGAAAGCCAACTGTGGCACATCGATGAATATGGATTGACATGCAACATATTGATTAATCCATATATGAAACCTTAAGGGTGATTATTGAAAGAGATATATTGATGTAGCAAATGATTCTATGTACAGATAGATGAGAATGAAATAAAAAACAAAAACAAGACAAAGCCCAAGCCTGGATCGATGATGAGAGTTGGTGGTGTATAAGTCAAGGACGATGAAAACACATGTCTAGAACTCTGAGGTCCAACATAAAAATCAATCTAGTTTATT
>NW_012148130.1:3461999-3512177 GCF_000956105.1 Propithecus coquereli | reverse complement strand
GAACGGAAACTTTTCAAAAGAAGACAGACCAATGGCCAAGAAGCATATGAAAAAATGCTCAACATCTCTGATCATGAGGGAAATGCAAATCAAAACCATGGTGAGATATGACTCCAGTGAGAATGGCATTTATCAAAAAGTCCCAAAACAACAAATGCTGGCATGGATGCTGAGAGATAGGAACTCTCATACACTGCTGGTGGGACTGCCAACTAGTACAACCTCTGTGGAAAGTAATACGGAGATACCTCAAAGAGCTAAAAGTAGAACTACCATTTGATCCAGCAATCCTATTACTGGGAATCTAACCAAAGGAAAAGAAGACATTCTATAATAAAGACATCTGCACTTGAATTTTTATAGCAGCACAATTCACAATTGCAAAGATGTGGAAACAACACCAGTGCCCATCAATATAGTAGGAGTGGATTAATAAAATGTGGTATATGTATACCATGGAGTACTACTCAGCCACAAAAACAATGGTGATCTATCACCTCTTGTATTATCCTGGATAGAGCTGGAGCCTATTCTACTAAATGAAGTATCACAAAAATGGAAAAACAAGCACCACATGTACTCACCATCAAATTGGTATTAATTGATTAAAACTTATGTGCACATACAGAAGTAACATTCATCGGGGGTCGGGCAGGTGGAAGGGGGGTGGAGGGATGGGTGTATTCACACGTAATGGGTGCGGTGTGCACCATCTGGGGGATGGACATGCTTGTAGCTCTGACTCCAGCGGGGCGAAGGCTATACATGTAACCTAAACATTTGTACCCCCGTAATATTCTGAAATAAAAAAAAAATTTTAAAAAAGGTATAGTCACTGAGACGAATGATTCTATAGAAAAATACTAAGGATATTTAAGGATCTTTTTTGAGATTTTGTGATTTATAGATATTTATTTTATTATTACTAGAGAATTATGAATTAATCAATTAACAAAAGTAGATGAAAGTACAGTAAATGAGATGCAAGCCAGGACAAATAATGACGACTGTCGTTATATAAATTGTATATGGCGAATGCTATGTCTATAACTCTGCGATCCACTGTGAAATGAAATATGACCTATTGCTTCTGTTTGAAATGAATAAAATATAATGTATTGCTTCTGTTTGAAATACTCTTTTATATATATTCTAGAAATATAAAAGGATAATTTTCTTGAATTGTTTTTATGAAATTGGATTCTATGATAAATGGATCAATCATTGTAGAAATATAAGTAAACATGAGTAAAGATGAGGAGTGTGAAACATGTCCACTCTTAACATATGTTGTGAGGCAATAAAAATTGTTAAAATGTATTGAAAATACTGAATTGCTTTAAAAAAATGGTTCGAGTATCTTACTTCTTTGACTAAGAATGATAAAGACAATATAAATAGTCAAAGCTCATGTTCTGAATCAATGGCAATTTTGGTATTGTTCATTTTATTAAGAGAAAAATTAGTAAGTATTACTCCAAATTAAATTAATAAATACCTAGATGATTGACTAAATGAAAGGGGCACAGAACAATGTCAATAACATCTTAATTTGGTTCTTTGCTCTGCTTTGTACTTCTTACAAAGGACACCCACGAATTTGTATAAGCATCCTGCCCCGTTCACGAGCTCCATGGTTACCTCCATGTTAGGGGCATTAAGTCTACGGTAAGTAATAATAAAAAAAAGCTCTTGTTTTAGTTTGGATGGTTTATTTAGGGTATTCACTGTAATATTTAAAAAATGTATTTAATGCATTCATAAAAGGTTAACCATGGCTTACTGAGAAATATGCAATTGACCTGAAACATTATGTTGATGAATCTGTATTTGCAACAATGAGGATGATTAGAGAAACAGAGTTATATTCATTGCAGCAAATGATTCTTTATATAGATGTTAGGGATACTTAAGGATCTTGTCCTTGAGTTTTTGATTCACATATATTTATTTTATTATTATTAGCAAATTAATAAACCGATCACTTATCACGTGTAGATGATAATGAAGAAAAGTAGTCTCAAGCCTGAACCAATATTATTAATGAATTGATCAATAAACAATGTAGAAATGAGTGAAGAGAAAGGGGGCTTTTCCCGGACCAGTGATGACAACCGTCAGCGTATGAGTCTTGGATGATGAATAATACGTGTCTGGAACTCTGAGGTCCAAAACAAAAGGAATCTAGTCCATCCCCTCTGCTTGGATGATCCTATAGAGAGATGTCAGGAAAATACGATGACCTGTTCTTTGTGTTCATGAATTTTAAGAAATATTTTAATTAAAGTAGCAGTGGCAGAGTCCATAAACATTTGTATTAATATAAATGAATAAAGATGAGAAGTGAAGTACTGTCCCAAATGATCCTATCCGCTGACGGTTAAAACATACAAAGATCATTTTTGTGTTTTGGAGATAAGGTCTCAATGGTTTTTATTTTCTCCTCCGTACTCCTCAGAACGGACATGCCCAAGCTGAGTTTAGCATTCTTCTATGGACACAAAGGGACTTCGACTTCTATGGACACGCAGTGACTACCATTGACTCTATGTGTTAGGAGCATCAAGACCAACGTGAGTAATAGTCAAAATTCTTGTCTCAGTTTGGGTGCTCTGTTTGAAGATATTTACTGTATTATTTAAAAAGTGTAAAATATAATCAGTGACCACCAGCCATGGCCTAGTCATAAAAGTGTAATTAATATATATGTGATATTGAGATCAATTAATGAAAGAGTGGTATTGCTATAGGAGATTATTCTGTAGGCAGATGTTGGAAATATCAAGACTCTTGTTATCTAGTTTTTGTTGACTCTTGGTATTTATTTTATTATTAGTAGTAGCATTGATACATTAATCAATGATACCGTGTAGACATGAATGAAGAAAATGAGAGCCAGGTTCGGGTCAATGATGACCACTGCTGGCGTGTGAGTTGTATGCTATGAACACATGTCTGGAGCTCTGAGGTCCAGCAAGAAAAGAATCTAGGTTATTGTCTCTTTTGGAAATGATCCTATAGATTATTTGGGAATATATAAAGATCTCATTCTGGCATTTTTTTATTTGTGGATTTTGATTCTGTTATGATAAGTGTATCAATAAAAGCATCAATGTACAGATATAAATTAGAAAAAAAATGCAGTGGCAAGAGAATACACATGTATATATACAGTGAAAAAACCCAAATAGTTCAGGATCATACAGATGATATAAATAATTGCCCATATTTTTGTTCTAGGCTAGTAGATAGTTTGATGTTTGTTTTTCTTAAGTTAAAGTGTAACGTATATTACCCCAAATCAATATATAACTCAAAATATTAATAAAAGGGTCAGTGGAGAGAATTTCTCAAACGTATTTTCATTTGCTGTGCTTTGTAATTGTCAAAGTGGACACACCTGAACTGATAGAAGCATCCACGAGCAGTGTGGGAGCCCCTCTGTGTAGGCGCATGGAGACCAACGTGAGTTGTACACAGTGTTCTTGTTCTTTTTTTGGTGGTTTATCTTGGATATTTACTGAGTATTTTTTAAAGTACTAAATATAATCAAAGAAGGCCAACCATGCCCAATGATAAATATAGGTTTGCCATGAAACATCATGTTGATTAATCAATTTTTTAACAATGAGGATGATTAATGAAAGAGGTATCTTTAATGACATAAATCATTCTATTGATGGATGTTAGAGATACTTAAGAATCTTTCTTTTCCTTGAGATTTTGTGATTCACAGATAATTATTTTGTTATTATTGATGAATTGAGAATCAGTAAATAAATGTAGATTAGTATGAAGAAAAAGACACCTACACCTGGACCGATGATTACTATCATAGGTGTGTGAGTCGTGGACGATGAATATACACTATGTGTCTGGAACTGTGAGATCTGCAGAAAATGAAATCTGGTCTGTTTCCTAGGATCATTTGTACCTGACCTGATAAAGTCATAAAATGTAACCAAAATGTTTGTACCCCCATAATTTCCTCAAATAAAAGAAAAAAGAATATATAAGGATCTAATTTTTTTACTTTGGATTCATGGGTTGCTGTACTATTATTATAAATTGATCCATGATGGAAATATTGAACAAATATATAATTCAATCAATGCAAAGATGATGAAATGAATAGATATTCATTCTTCAAGCATGATATATGTGGTGAGGCAAGATATGCTATTAACATAAAATGGAAACACTGATTCCCATAAAGAAATAAATGGTTCCAAGGGTGCTCCCTCTTTGATTAATGATCCTGTAGACACTGATGAGTGAGAGTCAGCTTCATTGCTCCGGGGTAGTCAATTTGAGGTTGGCTTTGTTAAGAACAAACATACATGTTAGGAAAAATTAACAAATAATTAAGTGACTGGATAAATGAAATAAAGAAAGCAATGATAAATGGAGAGGAGGACTCAGGTTTTGGTTGGGTGGTTTGTTCACTGATGTTCACAGTACTGCAAAAGGTGGATAAATGGCTATATACCCAAATAAACTGAAAGGAGACGAAGGGTGAGAATCGGTTATGAGCTACAGATTAGAGATAATCTAATGTGGTACCGCTGCGGACAACTGTGAAAAGACAAAGATTGATGCCATGTTAGTCGTTTTATAGTTGTTTAATATTCTGTTTTAGCTTTTCTCATCGTTTACATAAACTTTCCCATATTGTTCGATAGTCGAGTCTGTTAACTCCTTGAGGAGGGAACACATATGTAGTAAATGGTTGTCATTATCCTAAGGTCAAGTGGTACATTCTTCTGATTGATTGTTATATCTTAATACAATGTACAATTTAAACAAAAAAAGTCAAGCATGGACCAGTGATATGAATAAAATAAAATGTGAACTAAAGTGTATAATTATATTTTCACACCATTTTTATAGTTCATTATGAAGAGACTTAGTCTATTACCTCTCTTGGAAATGAGGTCATTGACAGAGATATTAGGAGTATTCCAGAAACTTGTCTTTTGTCTTTGGTGGGTTGTTCGTGCATATTAATCTTATTATCAGTGAATCAATAAACATAAATATCATGTATTGAATATAGATAAATTTGTTAAATAAGTCTGTAGATTTCAGTAATTTTTAAGGATTGAATGATGGAGTTTTGGTGGATTTGGAGATTTATTGTGTTATTCTAAGGGAATAAATGAAAGAATCAGTAAGACATACCCCCCCCCCGCATAAATAAATAAAGATGAAGAAAGCAAAGCTGGATTAAGAAAAAGTGCTGTCAGACAGAAATTTTTGATCATGTAATTCTGAAGCACTGCAGTGCATTAAGAAACCAATGGATCAAGGGTGTTAGCTCTCTAGTTTAGGGTAATACAGAGCAGTGGTTGTCAGGCTTGAGCATTGGAATTATCTGGGGGGCCGGTTAAAATACAGATTGCAGCTGTGCTCCCAGCATTTCTGATTCAGTGTGGTTGGTGTGGGGTCTGAGAATCTGAATTTCTAATCAGTTAATTTCTAATAGTCCCTAATAAGTTCCCAAGTTATGCTGATGCTGCTTATTGGGAAACGTTTTGAGAATCACTGACATTGTCAGATGTATATAATAGTTAATGCCCTTGCTCTGGTCAGTGGTGAGTTGCAGGTTGTTTGTTTTAAGAAAAAGAAGGTAGTAGATGCACTAATGAATAAATATTTAAGTCTTAAGTAAATGAAAAGGGAACAGCATGGTTCAGTGGAGAAAATGCCCCATTCTTTTACATCCTTGTTATACTGCACAAAATGGATGCCCTTCAGGTGATTTCAGCATTCTGAAAAGACCAAGCGCTCTAGAGTACCTCTATGTTTAGGTGCCTAGAGACCAAAGAAATGGTCGTTGTTCTTGTCCTTCAAGTGGTTGTTCATGCGTGTTCACTGTGCACATTTAAAAGGAGTAAATGATGACACACGTGAATAAAACCAAACGAGGACAAGTCTATACTAATGATGAGGAACTACAGTTTCTGATTAATTAGATTCAGTGTCACTTAGGATGATTATTAAAAAATGTCAAGTCTATGTCACTGATCGTTATAGCTCTTTAAAATTCTATTGTAGCTTTTTCTCTAAACATCCCGTAAGTGGTTAAGATGTAAGCTGTTTTTATTGTGCAGAAGGAGCACATAAGACACGTTAAGTGCTTGTCAGTGTCTTAGTTATGATGGTGGATTCGTGTTTTATGTAGAAAGAGTATACAAATTATGTGAGAAAAGGTCAAGGAAGGACCAGTGATGTGAATGAAATACATTCCGAATTGTGTTTTATGATCATAAGATCTGTGACCTACTGAGGTCCATTAGAAATAGGGATTTAAGTGTTTACATTTGTGGGAATGAGCCTACGGATAGATTTCAATAATATTCAAGGATCACGTTCTCAGTCTTAAGTGTTTCATGGATTTTGATTTTATTATTGTTAGTCAATAAATGAAAGAATAAACAAATATGTTAATGTATAAAGATGAAGAAGTTGAAGCATACCCAATTATGAAAATATGTGGGGAGGCAAGAATTGTTGTTAATATAATGTAGAACTGCTGGAGTTTATTAAATAATACGTGGATCAAAGGGGTTACATTTTTGGGTAAGGATAAGTGGGCAAGGTAATGATATGTAATAGGTTCTTGCTTTGAGTCAGTGATGAGTTCAAGTGGTTGTTTTCTTAAGAGGAAAAAAGTTAATTACATCATAAAATAATAAACATCTAAGTGACTGAGAAAATGAAATGAGAACAGCATGTATTAATGGAAAGGATATCTCGGTATTTTATTGTCTGCATTGCTTGTACTCCTTAGAATGAATGCACCTAGCTGATGTAAACATTCTACTGTGACCATGAACTCTGTGTGTTATGAGCACAGAAACCAATGTGAGTAATAGGAAAAGCACTTGTCTTGGTGTAAGTGGCTTGTTTAAGAATATTCACTGTATTGTTTAAAAAATGTATTTAGTCAACGAGGTCATCTATATCCCACTATGGGATTGGTAGGAAACATATGTTTATCTGTGAATATGTGCAACACTGAGATTAATTAATGAAAGATACAGTTGCTAAGGGAAATTAGTCCCTAGACAGTTGTTATGGATACTTAAGCGTATTGTCTTATGGCTTTTGTGATTCATATAAATTTATTTTATTATTTTTATTCAACTGGAAAACTAACAAATCAATAAACGTGGAAATGAATGCAGAAAAAGATGCAAATCCTGACCCAATGATGATGACTGGTGACATATTAAATCATGGATGATGAATAATACATGTCTGAAACTCTGAGGTACTATATAGAAAAGAGATCTAGTCTATTGTCTTTGTTAGAAGTAATCCTACAGAAAGATTGGTATACACAAAGACAATGTTCTTGAACTTTTGCAGTTCATGCATTTTTTTTTTTTTTTTGGGGACGGGGTCTGGCTGTGTTGGGCTAGAGTGAGTGCTGTGGCGTCAGCCTAGCTCACAGCAACCTCAAACTCCTGGGCTCAAGTGATCCTCCTGCCACAGCCTCCCTAGTAGCTGGGACTACAGGCATGCGCCACCATGCCTGGCTAATTTTTTCTATATATTTTTAGTTGTCCAGCTAATTTCTTTCTATTTTTAGCAGAGACGGGGTCTCGCTCTTGCTCAGGCTGGTTTCGAACTCCTGAGCTCAAACAATCCGCCTGCCTCGGCCTCCCAGAGAGCTAGGATTACAGGCGTGAGCCACCGCGCCCAGCCTCATGCATTTTGATTGTATTACAAAAAATTGAGGATAAAATTTCTACAGTTGCATAAGAAAAGATGAACAGGGGGAAGCATTGTCTAATTATAAAAAAATAAGATAAAGCAAGAGATGCTATTGTTATAACAAAATTTGGAAGTATTAACATCCATAAGTGAACACATGGAGCAGGGGTGTTACCTCTTTGGAAAAGGGTCATCTAGACAGTGACAAAGAATAGCCAGTGTTGTTCTGGATGATGGGTGAGTACCATGTTGTCCTTTTTTTAAGGAGAAGAGAAAAGTAATTGCATCAATTAGTAAATATTTAAATGACTTAGTAAATGAAAAAGCAATGATTAATGAAGAGAATTTGTCAGTCTTTTATAGTCTTCCCTACTTTGTGTTCCTCAAGGTGGAGGCTTCCTGCTGTTCAGAGATCTGCCATGGCCACACGCTCTATGGTTTGCCTCTGCAGTGGGAACGTGGAGACCACTGTGAGTAATAATCAAAGTTCTTGTCTTAGTTTGGGCCGTTTCACTATATTATTGAAAAGAGTGAATCGAAGCCCAGTGACACTTAAGGAATTGATGTAAAAAGCACTCTATGGATTAACTGATATATGAAAAACTGAAGTTAATAAGGGAGATAACATTGATGCGAGATGATTCTATATAAAGGAATTAGAAATATCAAGGCTGTGCCTGGGTTTTCTTGAACAACAAGGTTTAAAATTTCGTAGTGAATTAATGAATTAATCAAAAGACAATGTGGAAATGAATAGAGAAAGAGAGTAGCAATTTTGGATCGATGATGACTACTGGTGGCGTATGAGTCGTATACGATGACTACGTTGGTACTCTGAGGTCCGTTGAAGAGGATCCTTGGCCTGTTCTCTCTCTGTCAAGTGATGTTATAGACAGATTTCAGAAATGCAGAATGTATTTGTTTTTCTTTGTGGTTACATATTTTCATTCTATTTTTAATTGGATCAATGCAAGAATCAATAAACAAATATAAAAATAAATAAAGATATAATGGGTGAAGCAGAGTCCAATTATAAAAATATGTGGTGTGGCAAGAAATACTACTAATATACATTGAAAACAGTGAGATCTGAAGAGGAAATAAATGGCACAAGCCTGACACCTCTTTGGCTAATGATGGTATAGACAGATTCAGTTATAGATAATGTTTAATTTCTGGATCAGTGACACGTTTAAAATGATTCATTTTCTTAAGAGAAAATGAAATAAATATATACAAATAATGATAGCCTGAATGATTAACGATAAGTGAAAATCAAGGATCAATAGTGAGAATGTCTCAATTTCGTTTTCCTTTTCTCTGCTCCATACTCCTCAGAATGGATGTGCTTGTTCTGATTTGAGGATTTCTCTATGGCCACATGCTGTCTGCACCACGCCTAAGAGGGAGGATGCAGACCACTGTGAGTAATAGTGAACTGGTTTGTTTAGGAGTAATTAATTTATCATTTAAAAAGAGTGAGGCCGGGCGCGGTGGCTCACGCCTGTAATCCTAGATCTCTGGGAGGCCGAGGCAGGAGGATTGCTGGAGGTCAGCAATTTGAGACCAGCCTGAGCAAGAGCGAGACCCTGTCTCTACTGAAAAATAGAAATAATTAGCTGGGAACTAATTTTACAAAATTTAAAATTTATTAAAAAAATAACAAATAAAAAAATAAAAAATGTGAAATATAGTCAAAGATAGATGTTATCCCAATGATAAATGTGGGAGTGATATGAAGTATTATATTTATAATGCATATATAATAAACTGAGGATCATTGGTGAAACAGATATATCAATGTTAGAATGATTCTAGATATAGATTAGGAATATCAAGGCTATTCTTGGGGTTCTGTGAATCATAAGGCTTAAAATTATTAATAATAGTAATAATAATAATGAATAAATGATTTAATCAATAAAACAAGGTAGAAATGAATGGAGAAAAAGATGACCAATCCTGGATTGATAATGACTACTGGTGGCGTATGAGGGTGATACGATGAATACGTATCTGGAACTCTGAGATCCATCACAAAAGAAATCTGGCCCATTCCCTCAATTTCAAATGATCCTATAGATAGATGCCAGGAATATACAATGTATTAGGTTTTAGTCTTTATATTCATTCACTTCCTTCTATTATTATAATTGGATCAATGAAATAATTTATTTACATATATGTACATATATATGAAGGGTGTGAATGAAGTATTATCCAATTATAAATTAAGTGATGAGGTAAGATATATTATTATTACATACTGAAAATGTTGAAGTTCCAAGAGAAAGAAATATTACATCGTTGTAACTTCTTTGACTAAAGATGATGTAGACAGTATAATTAATAGAAAATAGTCAACATCTGAGTCAAGAAAAATTCCAAGTTGTTTGTTTTCTTAAAGAAAATGAAGTAAGTGTCCTTCCAAATAATGACTTCTCAAATGATTGACTAAAGAAAAGATGATAAGCAAAGACCAAGGAGGGATGTCTCATCTTTTTATGATCTACTGTGCTCTGTAATCCTCAGAATGGATGTTCTCGAGATGACTTGTGCACTGATCCATGGCCACAGACTCTGTGGATGCATCTATATATTAGGAGCATGAAGAGCCATGTGAGTAGTAGTCAATTTCTTGTTTTGACTATTTTTCTAAAAGTTATTTGCTATATTATTCAAAAGTGTTAAATATAATCAAAGAAGATGGAACAAGTCAATGTTCAAAATCAGATTGACATGAAACATTAGATTGATTAATCCATATGAACTCAGTTAATGAAAGAAATTTGAGTCCTTATGGAAAAAATTATATAGATGGATGTTAGGGATAGTCAAGAATCTTATTTTTTTTGAGATTTATGTGTATTTCTTTATTAATGTATTAATCAATAAACTAACATAGATGGTAACAGAGAAAGGGGACCTTCCTGGGCCAATGATGACGACTGGTGGCGTATGAGTTATGCACGGTGAATACCATGTCTGGAACTGAGGTCCAGCGAAAACAGGATCTAGTCCACCCCCCTTTGTGAAGGGATCCAATGGACAGATGTCAGGATATACGAGGGTCTCGTTCTTGATCTTTGTGTTCATGAATTTAAAAAATGTTATTGTAAAGCAATCAGGGGCAGGATAAATAAACAAATTTATAAATAAATAGAGTCGAAGAGGGTAAAGCATTGTTTTATACTAAAATATGTTTTAAAGAAAATGGATGTTAATATTAATTGGAATGGATAATATATGGATGAAGGTATTATGTCTTGGACTAAGGATGACAAAGACTATGATAGTTACTAGTTATTACTCTCAATCAGTTTTAACTTTGAAGTCTATTTTATTAAGAAAAAAATTACCATAAATTAATAAAGGCCAAAGTGACAATGCCAATGAATGGTGGAATATATGGATCAATGGAGAAAATGTCTCAATGTTTTTATCATCTCTCTGCTTTGTGCTCCTCAGAATAGATGCAGCCAGCTGATTTAAAGATTTTGCCTTGATCAAGACTTGTGTTATCGCTGTGCTACCAAAGAGACCAATGTGAGTAATAGTGAAAGTTCTTGTGTGGTTTGGGTGGTTTGTTTAAGGGTATTTACTGTATTATTAAAAAATATAAAATGTAGTCACATAGGACTAAATGTAGCTCAGTGACAAGTACGGGAATATTATGAAGCATCCCATGGATTAATGCATACGTGAAAAACTGAGGATAATTATTCAAAGATATATTAATATATGAATGTGAAAATGATTGTATATATATTACAGATATCAATGCTATAATTGAGTTAAGTGAATCATAGGCTTTTTACAAGTATTAGTTGTAAATTAGTGTATTAATAAAATAACATAGAATTGCATGAAGAGAAAGCGGGCCTTTCCTGGACCAATGATGACAACTGCCGGCGTATGAGTCTTGGATGATGAATAATACGTGTCTGGAACTCTGAGGTCCAATGCAAAAGAAAACTAGTCTTTCTTTTCATACACTTTCATTCTATCCTTATAATTGGATCAATAAAAGAATCAATAGTCAAATATATAAATAAAGATGACTCATTTGAGGCATCGTCCAATTATAAAAGTAGGTGGCGAGGCAAGAAATACTATTGATATATATTGAAAACTCACGTCCACAGAGGAATAAATGGTACATAACTGTTACCTCTTTGGCTAAGTAAGCTGTGAACAGTATTAGGTAAATGTCAATGTTCATATTCTGGGTCAATAGCAAGACTGATAATGTTAGTTTACATAGGAGAAAATAAAATAAACGTTACTCCAAGTTACTAATTATATATGACTGACTAAATAAAATAGGAATTCAAGGACCAATGGAGATGATGTTACAACCTTTTTAAATCTCTGCTCTGCTCTGTCATCCTCAGAATGGACACACTCAAGTTGATTCAAGCATTCTTCCATGACCACAAGCTCTCTGGTTGTATCCATCTGTGTCAGGAGCATAAGGAGCCATGTAAGTAGTAGTCAATGTTCTTGTATTAAATGGAGCTTTTTTAGAAGAGGTATATATTGTTTTATTAAGAAGTATTAAATATAATCAAAGAAGGGATACCTGCCAATGTTAAATAGCAGATCAATAAGCATTTTTGAGTAATGCATACATGATACACTTAGCTCAGTTAATGGAAGAAATTTTGTCTCTATGGAAATAATTATATAGATGAATGTTAAGGATATTCAGGAATCTTACTGTTAGTGAATCACTCAACAAATGTAGATGACAGTAGAGAAATAGGGCCAATCCTGGACCTATGATGACGACTGGTGGCGTATGAGTTATGCACCATGAATACTGTGTCTGGAACTGAGGTCCAATGAAGAAGGGATCTAGTTCACGCCCCCTTTTTGAAGGGATCCTGTGGACAGTTGTCAGGATATATAAGGGTATTGTTCTTGATCTGTGTGTTCATAAATTTAAAAAATATTTTTGTAAAAGAATTGAGGGCAGGAAAAATAAATGAATGTATAAATGAAGAAAGATAGAGAGGGTGAAGCATTGTTTTTTAATAAAATATGTATTAAGGAAGATGGATAGTAATATAAATTGGAATGGATGATATATGGAATAAAATAGACTGTGATAGTTAATAGTTATTACTCTCAATCAGTTTCGACTTTGAAGTCTGTTTTATCAAGATGACGGTGAATATTGGATAAATTAATAAAAGCCAAAGTGACAATGCAGATGAATCCTAAAATGTATGGGTCAGTGGAGAGAATGTCTTAATGTTTTTATCCTCTCTCTGCTCTGTGCTCTCTAGAACAGATGCACCACACTGATGTAAGCGTCCTGCTGCGATGGAGGCCTCTCGTACTGCTGTTGTGTTTGGAAAGGGAACAATGTGAGTGATAGCCAAAATTCTTGTTTTCCTTTGGGTAATCAATTTAAGGTGCTCACAACATTATTAAAAATTTTAAATTAGTCAGAAGCTAACCATGGCCCAATGATAAATATGATATGGAACATTATGCTTATTAATTGTTAATGTGCCACATAGAGATTGATTAATGAGAGAGGCATAGTCTAACGTGGAAAAGGATTCTGTAGACAGATGTTAGAAATGTGAAGCATTGTGTTCGTAGGTTTTTGTGAATCTGTTACTTTATTCTTATGAATTAATTAATGGTTTATTCAAAATAAATGTAGAAATGAATGAAAATTAAGAGGCCAAGCACGGGTTAGTGATGGCTGGTGTCATGGGAGCCATATACGATGAGTAAAGCAATTCTGGACTTTGAAGCCCAACACAAATGACATATAGTCCATTGTCTGGGTCTAAGGAAGGCATCCTCTAGACACAGGTTAGGAATAGACAAGATTCCTTGTCTTGACCTTTGCGTTCATATATTTTCATTCTATTAGAATTGGATCAATTAAAGAATCAATCAGTTAAAAAATTAACGAAGTATTATTCAATTAAAAATAAGTGTTGGGCCAAGAAACACTATTAATATATTATGAAACCACTGAAGTCTGATTTGAAATAAATTTTACGTGACTGTTACCTCCTTGGAGCTAAGGATGATACAGATAGTATAATTTACAGATAGTGTTCATGTTCTGGGTATGTGGCAATTTTCAGATTGTTCATTTTCTTAAGAGAAAAAAAAATACTTTAGATTAATGATTGCCTAAATGACTGACTGAATGAAAGGTGAAAAGCAAGGATAAGTGGAGAGAATGTCTTAGGTTTTTCTTTTTCTTTTTATCTACCCTGTTCTGTTTTCCTCACAATGGACCCATCTGAGCTGATTGGAGACTCTTCCGTGGTTCTGAGCTCTGCGGTTGCAACTCTATTGAGGACCTGGAGATCAATGTGAGTGACAGTCAAAATTTTTGTTATGGTTCGGGTGCTTTGTTTAAGCGTATTCTATGTTATTAAAAACTGTGAAATATAATCACATAAGGCCAACGGTTACCAATGACAAAAATGAAATTTATATAAAGTATTAAGTTGATTAATTCATGTGTAAAATCCAGTATAGTTAATGAAGGAGCTACACTGATATGAGATGATTCTATGTACAGATTAGGAATGTCAAGCCTATTCTTGGGCTTCATGAATCCTGGGGTTTTAAATTATTATTAGTGAATTAATGAGTCAATCAACAGACAATGTAGAAATGAATGGGGAAAAGAAGGACCAGTCCTGGATCGATGATGACTACTGGTGGCTTACGAGTGTGAGACGATGAATACGGGTCTGGAACTCTGAGGTCCAACACAAAGGGAATGTGGTCTTTCTGCCTGTTCATTTTTATTCTCTTATTATGGTTGGCTCAATGAAAGAATCAATAAGCAAATATATAAATAAGTCAAAATAAAATGGGTGAAGCATTGTCCCATTATAAAAATTCGTGGCAAGGCAAGAAATGCTATTACGTATATTGAAAACACTGAAATCCAAAAGAGAAGGAGATGGCGCATGACTGTTCTTTTTGGCTAAGGGTGATGTAGTCAGTATAAATAATAGATAATGTTTTTGTTCTGGGTCAGTGGCAAGTCCAAAGTGGTTTATTTTAAGATTAAAGGAAATAATTATGTTCCAAATAATGACTGCCAAAAAAGTGACTAAGTGGAAGATGATAAGCAAGGACTGGTGGGGGAATATCTCATTTCTTTTATCATCTGTTCTGCTCTGTACTCCGCAGAATGGACGGCTTCGAGATGGTTCCCGGACTCTTCCGTGCTCACCAGCCTGTCGGTTGCATGTCTGGGTTGCAGCATGAAGACCCATGTGAGTAATAATTGGTGGTTCTTGTATTTGCTTGAGTGGCTTTTTGTTGAAAGTATTTACTGAATTAGTAAAATGTATTAAATGTAATCAAAGAGGCCCAAAGAGGCTAATTTTAATATCAGATTTATAAAAGCACTACAGTGCTTAGTCCATGTGTGGATCACTGAGGACAATAATGAAGAGATTTAGTCTCTGTGGAAATGAATCTGTAGACAGATGTTAGAGATCTTCATGGATTATTCTTGTATTTTGTGATTTACGTGTATTTCTTTATTATGAATTAACCAACAGACAAATTTGTATTAGTGTGAAGTGGAAAAGACCCTGGGCCAATGATGACCACTGGTGGCGTATGAGTTGTACACCATGAATACTGTGTGGGAACTCTGAGGTCCAACGAAAATGGGGTCTAGTCCACTCCCCCTTTGTGAAGGGATCCTGTGGACAGATGTCAGGATATACAAGGGTCTTGTTCTTGGTCTTTGTGTTCAGGAATTTAAAAAATATTACTGTAAAAGAATCAAGGGTAGGATGAATAAACAAATATAGAAATGAATAGATATGAAGAGGCTAAAGCCTTGTTAATTACTAAAATTTATAGTAAGGAAAATGGTTATTAATATAAATTGGAATGGATAATATATGGATGAAATGCATTATGTCTTGGACCAAGGATGACATAGACTGTGATAATAGTCAATTATCACTCTCAGTTATAAGTTTGACGTTCACTTTATTAGGAGAAAAAATAAATATTATCATTAAATAATAAAAGCATAGAAGACTATGTTAATGAATGGTAGAAAATGTGGATCAGTGGAAAGAAGGTCTCAATGTTTTTATCGTCTTCTGTGCTTTCTACTCTTCAGAATGGATGTGCCAAGCTGGTTTAAGCATTCCGCCATGATCAAGATTTTATGTTGCCTCTGTGCTGGGAAAGAGACCCAGGTGAGCTATAGGCAAACTTCTTATCTTTGTGTGGGTGATTTGTTTGAGGGCATTCATGGTATTATTATAAAAAGTATTAAATTACTCAGGAAGATAGAAATAAGTTCATGTACAACATGGTGACTATATTTAATAACGATATATTGTATTCTCAAAAAATGCTAAGAAGGGGATGTTAAGTGTTCTTACCATAAAAATAGCTATGTGATGTAATTCCTATGTTAATTAGATAGATTTAGTTATTCCACTACATATATGTGCTTCAGGACATCATGTTGTACATGAAAAATGCATGCAATTTAAATAAAAATTTAAACATATCGAATTAATAAAAAATTAACCTTGGCTCATTGACAAGTATGATATGAAACATCATGTTGTTTAATCTATCATGTGCAACACTGAAGTCAATTAATGAAAGATAGTCTATATGAAAAATAATTCTATAGATAGTTATAGATATTTAAGGACCTTGTGTTTTTTTGAATCATGTATTTATTTTTATTTAATATCAATAAAATAATCATTTATTTGATAAAAATGTAGGAACAAATGAAGAAAGTGAGACCCAGTCATGGACCAGTGATGACAAGCGTGAGTCATGGACGGTGAATAATTCGTGTCTGAAACTCTGAGGTCCAACACAAAACCTAATTAATTGATTCCTTTTGTTGGAATTGACTCTATGGAGAAATGTTAGGAATACATAAAGACAATGCCCTCATATTGATTCAGTTCATTTAGATTTATCATTGTCAAGAGATCAGTGATAGATTCACTAAACTAATATAAATTAATATATAAAGAAGAGGGTCAAGCATTATCTAACTATGCATATGTGTGTGTGGAGATAAGCAATATTAATAAAATTTGAAAACACTGATAGCCATTTAGAAACAAACGCATATTTATTTACTACTTTGAGCAATTTATCTTACCACTTGGGTAAGAATCATATAAGCAAGAGTCTAATTTTATTGTTCTAGGTTAGACTCAAGATGGAAGTGTTCCTTGTGTTAAGATTAAAAAATATGTGTCTACACCCACTCACAATGAACAAGTAAAAAATACCTAAACAACTGAGTAAATGAAAATTCAGAAAGCAAGAATCAAAGGAGATAAGATCTTAATCTTTTTATCATCTACTCTGCTGTGTATTCTTAGGACGGACACATGCGAGATGATTTAAACATTCTTCCATGGTCGTGAGCTCTGTGGTTATCTCTATATGTGAAGAGCACAGAGATTAAAGTGAGTCATGATTTAAATCCTTTTCCTGGTTTCAATATTATTTTTTAGTTTAATATCTTTCACTGTATTATTAAAAAGTATTAAATATAATTAAAGAATACAATTGTAGCCCAGATATATATATGGGATATATGAAATGATATAGCAATTAATGCATATATGAAAAACTGAGGATAATTAATAAAATTCTATATTGATGTGAGGCTAATTCTATATATAGATTAAGGATATAAAGGCTCTTCTTGAGTTTTTGTGAATAATAGCATTTTGAAATTATCATTTTGTGATTTAATGAATTAATAAACAAATGTAGGTGACAATAAAGTGAGAGGGCCAATCCTGGACTGAATGATGACGACTTGTGGCGTATGAGTCATGGACGATGAATACGTGTCAAACTCTGAGGTCCAGTGTGGAAGATCCATAGGATCTTGGTTTTGTTTTTGTGCTCGTGCGTTTTCATTCTGTGCAGAGAAAGTCTCAATGTTTTTATCATTTTCTCTGATTTGTATTTCTCAGACTGGACTCACACAAGCTGATTTAGGAATTCTTCCTTGGTCACGAGCTTTTTGGTTGCATCTCTGTGATAGGAGCCCAGAGAACGATGTGAGTAATAGCTGAAGTTCTTGTCTCGTTTTGGGTGGTTCGTTTAAGGGTAGTCACCGTATTATTAAAAAGTGTGAAATATAATCAGAGAAAGTGAACTGTAGCCTAGTAACAAATATGGAGTTAATATGAAGTATTGCATGTTTAATGTATATATGAAATATAGAGATAATTAATGAGAGAGACATTGAAGTGAGAATGATTCTAGGTACATATTAGTGATATCAAATCTCTTAGATTTTTGTGAATCAAAGAGCTTTTAAAGTATAATTACTGAATTAATCAATAAATAATTCAGAAATGAATGAAAGAAAAGTGGGCCTTTCCTGGACTAATGATGACAATGGCTGGGGTATGAGTCTTGGATGATGAATAATCCGTGTCTGGAACTCTGAAGTCCAATACGAAAGGAAACTGGCCTTTCTTTTCATATACTTTCATTGTATTACTATAATGGGATCAATGAAAGAATCAATAGACAAGTATATAAATAAATTGAGATAAAATAGGTGAAACTTTCTTCAAATATAGAAATATGTGGCAAGGCAAGAAATGCTATTAATGTATGTTGAAAACATGAAACCCAATGAGAAAATGATGGCACATGACTGTTACCTCTTGGGCTAATGACGATATAGAAAGTAGAAATCACAGATAATGTTCATGTTCTGGAAAGCTTGATGTTCATTTTCTTAAGGGGAAATGAAACAGTGTAGTCCAAATGAATGATTTGGTGCCCCTAAATGAGCACCTACATTATAGATGTAAAACAGGGATCAATGAACATAAGATTTCAATTTTTTTTAGCAACAGCCCTACTCTCTGCACCTCAGAATGGACTCTCCAGTTGATTCACACACCTTCCACGGTGACGCGCTGCACCGTTGCATCTGCGCCCTGGGAGCCTGGAGACTGTTGTGAGTAATGTTTTTGTCCTGGCTTGAGTGGTTTGCTTAGGGGTATTCACTGGAGTGTTACAAATTTTTTAATATAATAAAAGAAGGCCAATTGCAGCCCATTGACAAACATGGGATCAATATGAAGTATTCTATTGATTAATTCATTTAAGAAAAATCAGGATATTTAGCGAAGGAGATACAGTGATCTGAGAAAGATTCTATACACATATGAGGGCTATCGAGGCCTTTTTCAGTTTTGTGCATCATAGCACTTTAAACTTACTGTTAGTGAATTCCTGAATTAATCAACAGTGTAGAAATAAATGAAGAAAAAGTGGGCCATTCCTGGACCAATGATGATGGCTGGTGGCGTTTGAGTCGAACATGATGAATAATGGGGGTCTTGAACTCTGAGGTCCGACCCAAAAGGAATCGTGTCCACTCCTCCTGTTCGAAGGGATACTATAGCTAGATGTCAGAAGTATGCAAAAATCTAGTTTTTTGCATTTGTTTTTATGCTTACAGACAGAATAAATAACCTTCTATGTCCATGGCAAATTCAAAGTTGTTCGATTTCTTAAAAGAATATGAAATAAATATATTCCAAATAGTGATTGCTTAGGTGACTGACCAAATAAATGGAAGGTGAAAAGGGGGATCATTGGAGCAACGTCTCAGTTTTTTTTATCATCTGTTCTGCTTTGTACTCCTCAGAATGGACCCACGTGAGCTGACTTAAGCACTCTTCCGTGGTCATGTGCTTGACCGTCGCGTCTGTGTCTTGGGAGCATGCAGACCAGCGTGAGCATGTCCGTTTCCTCTGTTTGAACTGTCCAAGAAATCAATGTCAGGAACATACAAGGGTCTTGGTTTTGGCTTTTGTGTTCATGAATTCTTAAAAAATAACGTTATAAGGTATAAATGGTAGAATAAATAATAAACATATAATGAACAAACATCAAGGTGGTGAAGCATGCTCGTTGTTAAAATGTATAGTAAGGAAAACTAATATTAATGTAAGTTGGAATGAATAATAATGGAACAAGTGTATTTTCTCTTAAACTAAAGTTGATAAAACGTGACAGGTAACAGTTTTTGATGAGTTGCATATTTGGTATTTGATTTATTAAGAGAAAAATAAATAAATATTAACATAAATTTATATTATCCCAAATGACTATATAAAGGGATGGAGGAGTCTATGAATCAGTGGAGAGAATGTCTCAACTTTTTAATCATTTGCTGTGCTGTGTGCTCCTCAGATGGACATGCTCGTGCTGATTTAGTCCAAGATCACAAGTCCGCATCTCTGTGTTAGGGGCACAGAGACCAGTATAAGCAACAGAGTTGTCTTGGTTTGAGTGATTCAAAGAAGGTCAACCATATCAGATAGCTACGAGGTATTATGTTGATTGATACATAACTGAAACACTGAGTTCAATTAAAGAAAGGAATTTAGGCTCTTTGTAAATGGTAGTATGGATGAATATGAAGGATATTGAAGATCTTATTCTCGTTTTTTGTGGTTTACATATATTTTTATTAATGAATTAATCAATAAATAAGTACTGATAAGAATGAACAGAAAGAAGGCCAATCTTGGACCACCTATTTGCAGAGGTCCCAACCTTATTGGCACTAGGGACCAGTTTCATGGAAGACAGTTTTTCCGTGGGAGGAGGGAGTGGAACTCAAGCGGTGATGCGAGCGCTGGGGAGCAGCCGTAAATTCAGATGAAGTTTTGCTCGCCTGCGACTCACCTCCTTTTGCACACTCCTCCCCTCACTCTGTTCCTAAATTTCATGGAAGACAATTTTTCCATGGTTGGGAGGACTGGGGGCGCAGCGGAGCTCTGTGGCCCCATCTGCAGCCTAGGGGTTGGGGACCACAGGGTATCTTTGTATATTATTGTTGTATATGATGAATAGCAGGTGTCCGAAACTTTGAGGTCCAACACAAATAGGATCTAGTCCATTCCCATGTTTAAAGTGATATGGTAGACAGATATCAGGAATATACAAGGATCTTCTTCTTAATCTTATGTTCGTGAATTTTAAAAACAGTATTATAAAAGTGTCAATGGCAGAATAAACAAATAAATGCACAATCGAGTGAAAATGAAGAGGGTAAAGCATTGTTCATTACTAAAGTGTGTAGTAAGGAAAAATACCATTAATGTACATTTTGGTTTGGGTAACAAATGGACCCAGTGTATTGCTAAAGGCAATATAGGCAATAATAATAATTACTAATAGGCAATAATAATAATTACTAATAAGTAATAGTTATTGCCCTAAGTCAGTTATAAGTTTGAAGTTTGTTTTATAAGAAGAAAATAAATATTATCATAAATTAATAAATACCTAAATGAAAAACAGAAATTATAGATCAATGAAGAAAATATCTCAATCTTTTTATCATCTCTGTTTGATACTCTTCAAAACAGAATTGCTGAGATGATCTAAACATCATTGCCATGATCACGTTTCTTATGTTACTGCTTTGTTCAGACAGAGGACAGTAGGAGTGGGGTCAATGCCCTTGTCTTGGTTTCAGTCGTTTGTTTGAGAGTAGTCATGGTAGTATTAAACAATATTATTCAAATGTGATTTTATAGCATATAAGAATAGTAAGCATATGTTTATACTTAATTTTACTTATATTTAATTTTCCTATGTACATATTAAATTGACATTGGAATAAAACACATTTAAAGTCCAAAAAAAATATAATCAAATAGTTATCTATGGCCCAATAATAAGAATGATGTGAAGTAATTAAGTTGATCAATCAATATTGTGCAGCCTTGGCAATGCTTAATGAAAAAGATGTAATGTATACAGGAAATGATTGCGTTGGTAGATATTAGCAACACTCAAGAATTTTATTCCTGCGTTTTTCTGACTCATGTTTACTTTATTATTTTCACTGCAGTAATGGTCCAGCCTCTGCAAATGTGAAAGTGAATGAAGACAAGCTGGCTGGTGATTGCACAGGGACAGTGATTCCGACTGGTGGCATATGAGTCACAGGCAATGAGTAAGATGCGTGGGGGTCGGAGCAGCAGCACAACATAATTAGTCTCGTCCTTCTGTTTGCAAGAATCCTGCAGACAGATGTTTGGAATCCACAAAGATCATGTTCTTGCTTTGGATTCATAGATTTATTAGTATTAATGGATCAGTGACCAAACCATTAAAAAATATAAGTAAATAGATTTAAAAAGAGGGTGAAGCATTGTCCAATTATGAACATATGTAGCGAGGCAAGAAATATTATTAATACAAATAGAGAAGACCAATGTCCATTAAGAAAAAATAAACAGATCAAAGATGTTACCTCTCTGGCTTAGGATCATATAGGCACTGACAGTAAGAATTGGTTTTATTGTTTTGAATCAGTTCCCAGTTAGAGGTTGTCCCTTTTGTTAAGAGAGAAAATATACACCTTATGAAAGACTATTAAGCCCTTGAATGATTAAATAAATGCAATATAGGAAGCAAGAATCCTAGAGGATGAGGTTTCCAGTCTGTTCCTCACCTGGTCTGCTCTGTTCTCTGCAGAACGAATGCATCCCAGCTGACCGAAGCATTCCCGCATGGGCTCTTGCCCTGTGGTCGCACCTGCTTGTCAGCAGCATAGAGACCAAAGTGAGTAATAGTTAACAATTCTTGTCTTGGTTTGGATGGTTATTTACAAATATTCAGTATATTACTAAAAAGTGTATAATCAAAGATGACCAACGGTATTCTAGCACTATCTAGGGGAGTGCTATGAAGCCATAGCTCGATAATACACATATGAAAAACTGAGGATAATTAATGAAACAGATATATCAATGCTAGAATGAACAGCAAGGCTCTGCTTTGGATTTTGTGGACCGTAGGTTTCCAAATCGCTATTGGTGAATTAATAAACCACTCACAAACAGTACAAAAGCAGAGGGAGAAACAGAGGGGCAGTCCTGGATCGATGATGACTACTGGTGGCGTATGAGGGTGATACGGTGACTACGTCTCTGGAACGCTGAGGTCCATCACAGAAGGTCCCCTCTCTCTGCTCGTAGACCAACGTCAGGAAATAGAATGCACTTGTTTGTTCTTGGTGCTCATGCATTTTCATTCCATTTTTATAATTGGATTAATGTAAGAATCGGTAAACAAATATAAAAATAAATAAAGATATAACGAGTGAAGCATTGTCCAATTATAAAAAAATTTGATGAGGCGAGACATACTATTACTATGTAATGACAATAGTGAAGTCCAAGGAGAAATAAACAGTATTCGCCTGTCACATCTTTGGTCAGTGACGGTATAGACAGTGTAATTGTAGACGATGTTCATGTTGTAGGTTAGCAGCAAATTCAATTGTCCATTTACTTAAAGGACAATGAAAGAAATATACCATACACTAAATAATGATCGCCTAGATGACTAAAGAAACATGAGAAGCGAGGCTCAGTGGTGATAATATCTCAAATTTGTTATCTTCTCGCTCTATATTCCTCAGAATGGACATACTGGTTCTGACTCCAGGATTCCTCCACCGTCACGTGCTCCGTTGGCACTGTGCGTTAGAAGGCAGATGCAGACCCGTGTGAGTAATTG
This sequence comes from Propithecus coquereli, assembly GCF_000956105.1. NCBI lineage: Eukaryota > Metazoa > Chordata > Mammalia > Primates > Indriidae > Propithecus > Propithecus coquereli. Next base: position 3,488,873 of record NW_012148130.1, on the reverse strand, counting down.
TCCAAGTCCTTCCCTTGGTTTGGGTGGTCCATTTAAGAGTATTCAATCTATTATTTTAAAGTATGTACACAGTTAAAGATGGGCAACATTATCCCAGTGATAGATATGATAGTAATTATGAATATCATATTGATAATGCATTTATGAAAAACAGGATAACTAATGAAACAGATATATCAATGTTAGAATGATTCTGTGTAGAGATTACGTTCATCAAGGCTCTTCTTAGAGTTTCTTGAATGTTAGGCTTTAAAATTATTGTTAGTGAATTAATGACCTAACAGACAACATAGAAATGAACAGAGAAGAGAAGGACCAGTCCTGGATCGATGATGACTGCTGGTGGCGTATGAGGGTGACACGGTGAATACGTCTCTGGAACGCTGAGGTCCATCACAGAAGAGAACTGGTCCATTCCCTCTGTTTCCAGTGATCCTATAGACCAATGTCAGCAATGTAGAATTAAGTTGTTTTTGGTGTCGGTGTTCATGCATTTTGATTCTATTTTTATAATTGGAGCAATGCAAGAATCAATAGACATAAATAAATCAAGACAAAATGGGTGAGCATCGTACAATTATAAAAATATGTGGTGAGGCAAGAAGTACTGTTATCATACATTAAAATCAGTGAAGTCCAAAGAGGTATTTTACATACCTGTTACCTCTTTGTCTTATGATTATAGACAGTGTAAATTACGGATCATGTTCAAATTCTTAGTCATTTGCAAGATCGGGATCCTAAGAAAGTGAAATAAATCTCAGTCCACATAATGATCATCTAAAGGACTGAGCATAGGAAAGGGAAAGGCCAGGACCATTAGTGCGAAGGTCTCAATGGCGTTATCTTCTCTGCTCTGTCCTCCACAGAACCCGTGACGTGTGCTGCTTTGCGGATTCTTTCAAGGTCCTATGCTCTGCTTGTATCGTGGCTGGGAGTGTACAGACCACTGTGAGTAGTAGTCCAAGTTCTAGTCTGGGTGTGGGCGTTTTAAGATATTTAATGTATTATTTAAAAAGTGTACAATATAAATCCAAGATGGCCAGCTGTATCCCAGAGGTAGATACAGAGTGATATGAAGGGCTATGTTGATCATATGCGAAAAACTGAGGATAATTAAGGAAAGAGATATAGCAATATTAGAATGATTCTGTATGCAGATTAGGAGTATCAGTGCTGTTCTTGAGTTTTTGTGAATCAAAGGTTTCAAAGTTATTATTAGTGAACTCATAAATTATGTAATAGATATGGAGAAAATAGGATGACTCCCTGGCCGATGATGACTACTGGTGGCGGATGAGTCAAATACGATGACTACGTCTGTAATCTGAGGTCGACAGAAGAAATCTGGCCTAGTCTCTTTGTTTCAAATGATGTTATAGGAAGATTTCAGAAGCACAGAATGTGTTTGTTTTTTAATGTGTACTTGTTATTTTCATTCTATTTTTATAATTGGATCAATATGAGAATCTGTAAACAAATATGTAAATAAATGAAAATAAAATGGCTGAAGTATTGTCCAATTATGAAAATACATGGTAAGGCAGGATATACTATTAATATATATTAAAAACAATGAAGTCCAAAGAGAAATAAATGGTACATATTTGTGATCTATTTGCCTAATGATGGTATAGACATTATACATTATAGACAATGTCCAAGGGTCTGTGGCAAGGTGAAAAGAAAGGATAAGTAATAGGAATGTCTCAATTTTGTTATCATCTTCTCTGCTCTATACTCCCTAGAATGGACATACTTGTGCTGATTTAAGGATTTCTTCATCGTCACGTGCTGTGCAGCTTAGAAAGGAGCATGTAGACCTATGTGAGTAATTGTCAAAGTGCTTATCTTGCTTTGGGTGTTTTGTTTAAGAGGATTCAATGTCCTATACAAGGTCAAGATGGCCAACTGGATCCTATCCCAATAACAGCTATGGCAATAGTGTGAAGTATTATATTAATAATGTGTATATGAAAAGCTGAGGATAATTAATGAAATATATATATAAATGTTAAAACGATTTTGTTTAGGGATTAGAAATATTAAGTCTTTTTATAGGATTTTGTAAATCATAGAATTGAAAATTATTAGTAGTAAGTTAATAAATTAATCAATAGACAAGGTAGCATTGAATGGGAAATAAGAGGACCCATCCTGGATCGATGATGACTACTGGTGACGTATGAGTCTTGTTCGATGAATATGTCTGTACTCTGAGGTCCGTTACAGGAGTAATCTGGCCCAGTGCATCTGTTCCAGATGATTCTAGAGATAGATTTTGGAAATATAGGATGTGTTTTTTGACTTTTGTGTTTAAGTATTTTATCCTATTTTTATAATTGGCCAATGTGAGAGTCGATAAACACATACGTAAATAAATAAAGATGAAAAAGTTTAAGCATTGTCCAAGTATACAAATATGTAGTGATGTAAGAAACAGTCTTAATATATACTGAAACAAGGAAGTCCACAGAGAGATACATGGTACATACCTGTGATTTCTGCGGCTAATGATGGTGTGGACAGTACAAAGTATAGACAATGTTGAATTTCTGGGCCAATGGCAAGTTTGAAATTATTCATGTCTTTAGAGAAAATGAATGAAATATACTTCAAATAATGATTGCCTAAATGACTTACTAGTGATAGGTGGAGAGCAGTTAGGGATAGTATCTCACTTTTGTTATCATCTTCTCTGCTTTATATTCCCTAGAGTGGTCATCCTTTGCTGATCTGAGGATTCCTCCAAGGTCATGTGCTGTATTTGCACCGTGCTTAGGAAGGTGCCTGCAGACTTATGTGAGTAAAAATCAAAGTCCTTATCTTGGTTGGGGTGGTTTGTTTAAGAGGATTCAATGTCCTATAAAAAGATGTATATTATAATCAAAGATGGCCAACTGTATCCGAATAATAAACATGGGAGTGATGTGAAATATTATATTGAAAATGCATATGTGAAAAACTGAGGATAATAAATGAAATAAATATATCAATATTAGAATAATTCTATATACAAATTAAGAAAATTAAGGCTGTTCTTGTAATTTTATGAACAGTAGGACTTAAAATCATTATTATTGCATTAATGAATTAATCAACAGACAAGGTAGAAAGGAACTCAAAGAGAAGAGGGCCAGTCCTGGACCGAATGATGACGACCACTGGTGGCATATGAGTCATGGACGATGAATACGTCTCTGGTACTCTGAGGTCCATCACGAGAGAAATCTGGCCCATTTGCATATCTGAATTTCCAGTGATCCTATAGACCAATGTCAGCAATGTAGAATTAAGTTGTTTTTGGTGTCGGTGTTCATGCATTTTGATTCTATTTTTATAATTGGATCAATATGAGAATCTGTAAACAAATATGTAAATAAATGAAAATAAAATGGCTGAAGTATTGTCCAATTATGAAAATACATGGTAAGGCAGGATATACTATTAATATATATTAAAAACAATGAAGTCCAAAGAGAAATAAATGGTACATATTTGTGATCTATTTGCCTAATGATGGTATAGACATTATACATTATAGACAATGTCCAAGGGTCTGTGGCAAGGTGAAAAGAAAGGATAAGTAATAGGAATGTCTCAATTTTGTTATCATCTTCTCTGCTCTATACTCCCTAGAATGGACATACTTGTGCTGATTTAAGGATTTCTTCATCGTCACGTGCTGTGCAGCTTAGAAAGGAGCATGTAGACCTATGTGAGTAATTGTCAAAGTGCTTATCTTGCTTTGGGTGTTTTGTTTAAGAGGATTCAATGTCCTATACAAGGTCAAGATGGCCAACTGGATCCTATCCCAATAACAGCTATGGCAATAGTGTGAAGTATTATATTAATAATGTGTATATGAAAAGCTGAGGATAATTAATGAAATATATATATAAATGTTAAAACGATTTTGTTTAGGGATTAGAAATATTAAGTCTTTTTATAGGATTTTGTAAATCATAGAATTGAAAATTATTAGTAGTAAGTTAATAAATTAATCAATAGACAAGGTAGCATTGAATGGGAAATAAGAGGACCCATCCTGGATCGATGATGACTACTGGTGACGTATGAGTCTTGTTCGATGAATATGTCTGTACTCTGAGGTCCGTTACAGGAGTAATCTGGCCCAGTGCATCTGTTCCAGATGATTCTAGAGATAGATTTTGGAAATATAGGATGTGTTTTTTGACTTTTGTGTTTAAGTATTTTATCCTATTTTTATAATTGGCCAATGTGAGAGTCGATAAACACATACGTAAATAAATAAAGATGAAAAAGTTTAAGCATTGTCCAAGTATACAAATATGTAGTGATGTAAGAAACAGTCTTAATATATACTGAAACAAGGAAGTCCACAGAGAGATACATGGTACATACCTGTGATTTCTGCGGCTAATGATGGTGTGGACAGTACAAAGTATAGACAATGTTGAATTTCTGGGCCAATGGCAAGTTTGAAATTATTCATGTCTTTAGAGAAAATGAATGAAATATACTTCAAATAATGATTGCCTAAATGACTTACTAGTGATAGGTGGAGAGCAGTTAGGGATAGTATCTCACTTTTGTTATCATCTTCTCTGCTTTATATTCCCTAGAGTGGTCATCCTTTGCTGATCTGAGGATTCCTCCAAGGTCATGTGCTGTATTTGCACCGTGCTTAGGAAGGTGCCTGCAGACTTATGTGAGTAAAAATCAAAGTCCTTATCTTGGTTGGGGTGGTTTGTTTAAGAGGATTCAATGTCCTATAAAAAGATGTATATTATAATCAAAGATGGCCAACTGTATCCGAATAATAAACATGGGAGTGATGTGAAATATTATATTGAAAATGCATATGTGAAAAACTGAGGATAATAAATGAAATAAATATATCAATATTAGAATAATTCTATATACAAATTAAGAAAATTAAGGCTGTTCTTGTAATTTTATGAACAGTAGGACTTAAAATCATTATTATTGCATTAATGAATTAATCAACAGACAAGGTAGAAAGGAACTCAAAGAGAAGAGGGCCAGTCCTGGACCGAATGATGACGACCACTGGTGGCATATGAGTCATGGACGATGAATACGTCTCTGGTACTCTGAGGTCCATCACGAGAGAAATCTGGCCCATTTGCATATCTGAAAGTATTCTACAGACAGATGTCAGGAACACAGAGTGTATTTATTTTTGGTATTCATATTTACATATTTCTATTCCATTTCTATAATAGGTCAATATGAGAACTAATAACAAATATATAAAAAAATAAAAATGAACAATGGTAAACATTGTCCAGTTATAAAAATATGTGATGATGGAAGAAACATTTTTAATGTATTTTTAAACAGTGAAGTCCACAGGGAAATAAATGTTTCATGCCTGTGATTCTTTGGCTAATGATGGTATAGACAGTATAAAGTATAGAGAATGTTCAATTTCTGGGTCAGTTGGAAATTCAAAATTTGTTGTCCCAATAATGATTGCACAAATGACTAGCTAATGACAGATGAAAAGCCAAGATCAGTACTGCAGTGTCTCAATTTTATCATCTTCTCTGCTCTGTACTCCTCAGAGTGGACGACCTGTGCTGTGCTCTGTTTGGACCATGCTTGGAAGGAGCATGCAGACCAATGTGAGATAACAGTCAATGTTCTTGACTTGGTTCAGGTGGTTTCTTTAAGAGGACTCAGTGTATTATCAAAAAGTGTGCAATATATTCAAAGATAGCCAACTGAATCCCAGTGATACTTACGGCAGTGATATGAAGTATTTATTGATAATGCACATATGAAAATCTGAGAATAATTTTTGAAACAATTACGTTAATGTTAGAATGATTATGCAGAGTAGAAATATCAAGTCTGTTCTTGGGCTTTGTGAAATGTAGGGTTTAAAATTATTATTAATGAATTAATGAAATAATTTACAGACAATGTAGAAACAATGGAGAAATAGAGGGTCGGTCTTGGATCGATGATGACCACTGGTGGAGTATGAGTTGTACACGGTGACAATGTGTCTGGAACTCTGAGGTCCTTGGTGAAAGTCAGTTCCCTCTGTTTCAAATAATCCTATAAGCAGACAGGACTCTGTATTCTATAAGAATATAGAATGCATTTAGTTTTGGTTTTTTGTTTATGGATATTTATTTCATTTTGTAAGTTAATCAATTAGAAAATCCATAAAAATGTATGTATAAATAAAGATGAATAAAGTTAAGCACTGTACAAAATTATAAAAATGTTAATATGTGGCAAGGCAAGAAATACTATTACTACATATTTAAATTGGTGAAAGCCAAAAAGAAATCATACATACATAACCTTTTTGGCTAATAGTTGATAGATAGTATAGATTATAGGCAATGTTCATGTTCTGGTTCAGTGGCAAGTTCAAAATTGTTCGTTTTCTTAAAGATAAAATGAAATAAATATACTTCCAATAATGATTACCTAAGTATCTAACTGACGATAGGTGAAAAGGAAGGAACAATAAGGAGACGATCTCAATTTTGTTATCATCTTCTGTGCTCTGTACTTGTCAGAATGGACGTATTTGTGATGATTTCAAGGTCCCTCCGAGGTCACGTGCTCTGATTTGAACCTTGCTTTGGAAGGAGCTTGCAGACCAGTGTGAGTGAGAGTCAGCATTCTTGTCATGGTTTGGGTGGCTTGTTTAAGAGGATTCAATGTGTTATAAAAAAGATGTATAATATAATCAAGGAAGGTCAGATGTATCCTAGTCGTAGCTCTAAGGGTGATTTGAAGTATTATATTGATAATGCATGTGACAAACTTTGAACAATTAATGAAACAGATATACCAAGGTTAGAATGGTTCTCTGTAGAGATTAGGAAAATCAAGGCTCTTCTTGGGTCTTTGAAAACCAAAGGTTTTAAAATTATTAGGAATTAATCAATAGACAAGTGAAATGCGTGGAGAAAAGTAGGGCAAATTCTGGACCGATGATGACTACTGGTGGCGTATGAGTCGTACGATGACTACGTCTGTAATCTGAGGTCGATCACAAACATCAGTTCCCTCTGTTTTAAATGATCCTGTAGGGAGATTTTAGGAATATAGAGTGAATTTATTTTTGGTCTTTGTGTTTTATGCATTTTTATTTTATTTTATAACTGGATCAATGAGAATCTGTAAACAAACATATGAATAAATAAAGATGAATAAGGTTAAGCATTGTCCAATTATAAAAGCACATGGTGAGGCAAGAAACACTATTAATAGGTATTGAAATAGTGAAGTCCAAAGAGAAATAAATGGTATTTGCCTGTGACCTCTTTGGCTAATGATAGCGTAGACAGTATAAGTCATAGACAGCGTTTAAGTTCTGGGTCAGTGGCAATTTCAAATAATGATTGACTAAATCACTCATTAAATGAAAGTGAAAAGCAGGGATCGTTAGTGAGATTGTCTCATTTTGTTGTCATCTCTGCTCTGTACTCCTCAGCATGGACGAATGGCGCTGGGTTAAGGATTCTCCACGGTCCTGTGCTGCGTTTGTATCCTGGTCAGGCACGTGCTGGCTAATGTGAGTAATGGTCAACATTCTTGACGGGGTTCAGGCGGTTTGTTTAAGAGGACTCAGTGGTGTCATAAAAAGTATAATATGAAACATTATATTGATAATGCTTAGGTAACAAAATGAAGATAATTAATTAAAGAGATATATCAATATTGAAATGATTCCACATACGGATTAGGAATATCAAGGCTGTCCTTGGTGTTTTTTGAATCATGGGGACTTAAAATTATTAACAGTGATTTAATGAATCAATCAAGATAGAAAGTTCAGGACAAAAAGATCAGTCCTGGATCAATGATGACTGCTGGTGGCGTATGAGTCTTCTACGATGAATACGTGTCTGGAACTCTGAGGTCCATCGCAAAAGAAATTGAGCCATTTTCTATGTTCGACATAATCCTTTAGAAAGGTGTCAGGAATATAGAATGGGTTTGTGTTTGGTCTTTGTGTTTATATATTTTTATTCTATTTTTATAATTGGTCAGTGTCAGAACCAATAAACAAATATGTAAATCAATAAAGATGAATAATGTTAATCATTGCCCAATTATAAAAATATGTGCTGAGGCAAGAAGCACTATAAGTATATACTGAAAACAATGAAGTCCAAAGAGACATAAATGGTACCTGTCTGTCACCTCTTTGGCTAATGATAATATAGACAGTGTAATTGTAGACAATGTTAAAATTCTTGATCAGTTGCAAGTTCAAAATTCTTCATTTTTTAAGAGAAAATCGAATACATATATTCTAAATAATGACTGTCTAAGTGACTAATGGTAGGTGAGATGCAAGGATCAATAGTGAGATTGTCTCTCTTTTGTTATCTCTGAACTCTGTGCCTCAGAATGGACGACGTGTTCTGCTTCGAGGATTCCGCATGGTCGTGTGCGCTGTTTGCACCACGCTTAGGACAGAGCTTGCAGACCAATGTGAGTAATAGTCAAATGTCTTGTTTTTCTTTGGGTGGTTTTCATAACCGCCAATGTACTGTAAATAAGTATATAATGTAGTCAAAGATGGTGAAGTTTATCCAGCAACAGATACGGCACTGATGTGAAGTGTTTCGTTGATAATGTATCCGTGAAAAACTGAGAATAATTAATGAAACGTATATCAATGTTAGAGTGATTCTAGATGGAGATTAAGAATGTCAAGTCTCTTTTTGGAGTTTTATGAATCACAGTGTTTAAAATTATTATTAGTGAATTAATGAATTGATCAGACAAAGTAGAAATGGAGAAAAAGAGGGCCAGTCCCAGACTGATGATGACTACTGGTGGCGTATGAGTCTCAAACGATGACTGCATCTGTACTCTGAGGTCCATCACAGAAGGTAACTGGTCCATTCCTTCTGTTTCGAATGACCCTATAGGTCAGGAATATAGAATGAAGTATTTTTGGTCTTCGTGTTCATGCATTTTCATTTTATATTTATAATTGGATCAATAAGAGACTCGATCAATAGATATATAAAGATGAGTAAAATGTTCATACTTTATTATTGTCCAATTATAAAAATAAGTTGTTAGTCAAGACATATTAATACTATTAATATATATTGAAATTGGTAAAGTCTAAAGAGAAATCTGGCATACCTGTTACCTCTTTGACTAAGGATGATATAGACAGTATGAATTATAGACCATGTTCAAGTTCTGGGTCAGTGGCAAGTTCGAAATTGTTCATTTTCTTAATAGAGATTGAAAGAAATGGAGTCCAAATTAATGAATGTGTAAGTGAATAACTAAAAGAAAACTGAATAGCAAGGATCAATGTGCAGACGGTCTCATTTTTGTTGTCATCTGTTCTGCTCTGTGCCCCTCAGAATGGAAATGCGGAGGCTGAGTGAAGGAGTTTTCCTCGTTCACAAGCTGAGGTTGCGCCTCTGTGTTAGGAGCCTGGAGACTGCTGTGAGTAACAGTCAAAGTTCTTGTCCTGTCTTGGGTGGTTTGTTTATAGGTTTACACTGTACTAACAAAAAATATGAAATATAACCAAATCAGGCCATGTGTAGCCCGGGGATAAATATGGAATGAATATGAAGTGTTATAAGTGGTGGATGCATAGATGAAGAACATACCCAACATTATTTATTTGTATATATTAAAAAATATTTTGTGAGGCAAGAAAACCTGTGATATACGTTGAAAACACTGACGCAAGGAGGAAATAAGTGGTCTAAGGTTGTCACTTCTTTGGATAAGGATAAGATAGATGGTGATAAATAATAATCAATGACGTGATTCGTTTGTGTCAGTGGCATGACCGATGCTGTTTTTTATGTAAGAGAAAATAAAATAAATGTTATACCAGATTACCTATATCACTGACTAAATGAAAGAAAGAATGCAAAGGCCAGTGCAGACAGTGTCTCAGTCTTTTCCACCATCTCTGTACTCCTTAGGATGGACAGACTCCAGCGGATTTTACCTTTTCTGGATGGTCAGAAGATCTGTGGCTTCATCGGTGTGTTATATGGTCTGTGGAGACCAATGTGAGTAATAGTCGAAGTTATTTTCTTGGTTTCAGTGTTTTCTTTTAAGAGCTATTCATGATATTATTAAGAAGAGTTACATATAATCATTGAAAGTATATTTTGGCCCAGTTGTAAAAATGGATTAATACAAAGCATTATGTTGATTAGTGCATATATACAACATTAAGGTTAATTAATGAAAGAGATATATTGCTGTAATAATTATATAGATGGACATTAGAGCTCTTCAAGCTAATAATTATATGGACAAATATTAGAGCTTACTCTTAAGTTTTTGTGACTCTTAGGTAATTATTTTATTATTATTAGTGAACTGATCAGTTAATCAGTAAAAACGTGTATACACAAATTAAGAAGATGAGGGCCAAGTCTGAGTCAATGATGACAGCTGCTGGCTTATGAGTAATGGACGAGGATGACTACTAAGTGTCTGGAACTCTGAGGTCCCATATAGTAGAAATCTTATCTATTATATAGGATCACCTTTATATAGGAAAATCCTATAGGTAGATGTTAGTGGTATCAAGGATTGTGTGCTTCTAATTTTATGGTTCATGGATTATGATTAATGTTAATATAAATGAATCAATGGAAGTATCAACAAACAAATATTTAAATGATTAAAGAAGAAGAGAGTGAGGCATGTTCTAATTGCTAACACACGTGGCAAGGGAAGAAATGCTATTAATACAATTTGGAATCGATAGTAAATGGACCAATGTTTTTAACTCTGGCTAAGAGTCACATAGCCATCGACAGCTAATAATCAGTATTATTGCTCTGGGTCAATTGTAAACTCAATATTTGTTTTATTAAGAGAAAAATAAGCAAATACTACCATAAGTTAATGAATACCAAATGACTGAGTAGACGAAAGATGAAATGCAAAGACTAATGGTTAGAAAGGGTCAAATTTTATTTTCTACTCTTGCTTGTACTCTGCGGGACAGGCACCCACCGCTGATTGAGGCATTCTCCTCGGCCACTAGCTCTAGGTTGTCTTGGGAGCACAGAGACAAACGTGAGTAATAGTCAAGCTCTTGTCTTGGTTTGGGCCATTTAAGAGTGGTCAATGTATTATTAAGAAGTAGGAAATATAATTAAAGGAGGCTAACCATGGTCCCACGGCGAACATGGGATTGATGTAACGCATTATATTGAGTAATCCATGTTTGAAACAATGAGGTCAGTTCAAGAAACAGATGTAGTTTCTGTGGGAAATGGTCTACAGATAGAAAATAGGGACATCTTAGCTCTCGTTCTGTTTTTTTTATTTCCTGATTCATGTATATTTATTTATTATGAGTAGTGAATTAACGAATAAATGAATTGACAAAGTATTCATATAAATGAAGACAAAGGCTCATGATTGCGGTCCAGTGATGATGACTGGTATGTGTCAAGGATTATGAATAATACCTATTATTCATATTATCATATTATCACATATTATTCTGTAAGATGCAATATAAAGGAGATTAGTCTATTGCTCCGTTGGAAATGATCCTATAGACAGTAGTTTAAGACAGTCAATTATCTTATTCTTGTCCTTTTGTGGTTCACGGATAACGATTATCATTATAAGTGAATTAATGCATAAAGAGCTCAAGCAGTGATAGTAAGTGAATAAAAATATGGCCATGCCTGGACTAGCTGTGACATATTAATGAAATAAGTCCTAGTACTAATTTATTTCTGAGGAGTTGGGAATCATGTTTTTTTTTTTAATCTCTCAGAATGAGGAACATGTAGACAGATGTATGAATTGTCAGTGTTTATGTTCTGAGTTATCTTTGGTTACCAGTTTTTTGTTTTATTACTAAATAGGAAAGTCATTTATGTAATTAAATAAAAGTCTAAGCACTATTTAAATTAAAGAAGGACAGTGATAAAAATTTGTTCTATAATAAGCTATTGTGCTCTCTAAATTTCATTACAAAGTTACATGGTCCGTTATCGCTTTGGTAATGAACAGCTGCATGTGTGTTACTGTTATCCGTGTCATAGTCTTGGGTGTGTGCAAAGATACTGATTTTATCTTCATGGTGAGTAAATGAATACATTAATAATAATCAGCTGAAAGAGACAAAACATCGGCCTGTAATGAGCATGTCTTGAAATAATGGTGATGATTTAGCCAGTTCCTAAGACTGTGTTATTCTATAAGACAAAAATGATGAGAATATGCCACACACCAAGGATTAGGATGAGTCCAATTAGTACGACTGTGGAATTACATTATTTTTAATATTATCCCCAAACACTGAGGTTCATTAATAAATAAATAAATCCGGGATGCTCCCTTTTTCAGTAAAGATCATATAGACAAAGAATAATAATATTCATTGTTTTTGCTCTGGGACAATGGTGAGGTCAAATTTATTTATTAAGAGAAACAGAAATAAATAATCTTGTGAGTTAATCAATTCCTAATTATAAATAGCTAAGTAAATCAAGGGGAAAACATGAATGAATGGAGAGAATTTCACATATTCTACCCCTCTTTTGCAAGAAATACTCTTGCATATTTTATGTAACATTTTTTAAAGATGTAAAGCCGGATTCATTTTTCCTTCCCCTGTCTGCTTTCAGCTCCACAGAATGGACACACTCAAGCTGATAATTATTCTGTAATGATGAAAACCTTTGTGGTTCAGTGTGAGTAATGATCCAAGTTTTTGTCATTGTTGGGGTGGTCTCTTTAGGGTAGTCAGTGTATGATTAAAAAGGACGGAATATAATCAACGAAGACCACGTAAGGACCGATGATGAGATTGCATGATAAATCAAGGTTCATGATGAATTCAATTTAGCACCACAGAAAGTCTTTTTCAAAAGGAGCTGTGTTCCCAGCTCTGTGGGTAACAGGCGTACAGTGAGATCTCTGTGACTCTCGTAGTTCTCAGTGTTGGGTGGTTCCTTTAAAGGTGTTCTTAATATATTAAAATGAATAACTGAAGACATTAATAAATAAAATGGAGATCCATTCATGAGCCAGAGATACGAATGTGGAATAAATCATTATTTATGATTAATTTCTGTGTTGGTCGCCTCATGTTCACTAAATTAAAACCTAAACTTAAGTCTTTTCATTTGTTGACATCCTTTTTACATTGTGCAGGGTGGATGGACTCCCGCAGACTAAATTATCTTCCAGTCACGAGATCTTTACCTGTCCCTCTGAGTAAGGGGAATGGCATGCAGTGTAAGTGATAAAGTTCTTGCTTTGGGTTGTTAGTTTGCTGTTTCCGCTGTGTCACTGATGATAATTAAATTTTAAAAGGCCATGAACAGGCCTACGATAATGAGAATGGGTTATGAACCACAATTAATCCAATTTAGCAGAAACGAAGTGCAAGAAAAAAAACTTAGCTTCTATATTAATTTTCAAAAGTTTAATGCCCCATTGTATTTTTGGCACATTGATAATTTAAACATTCTTCTTCTCTTGAGAGAGTTCTAGCTGTTATTCATTTAGAGAGTCAGCATTCTAGTTGTTGAATAGGATAGTGGGTTTATGGTTGTTCATTATAATATCTAAAAATTTTTTGAATTAAATGCAAAAGAACTGTGTGTGGACCTATGATGTAAATGGAATGCATCTGAGTAAAAACTATGATCACATTTGAAAACTGAGGTCCATCGCACAGAAAGAGTGAGTGTATAACCTTTGTGGGAATCGTTTCAGGAAAGTTCAAGAATCCAGTTCTAGAGCTTGAAGGGATTCATGGATATTGATTTTATATTATTAGTTGATAAATAAATGGATCAATAAACAAATATATTCATGAGTAAAGAAAAAGTTTTGTGGGTATGTTATACAGCAAGGAATATGATTAATCAGTTCTGAAATATATTGGTCCATTAAGGGGAAAAGAACCAGATTAAAGTTGCTACCACTTTGTGTAAGAAGCAGCTAGATAGTGGTATTTAAAAGGTAATGTTCTGCTTTTAGTTTGCTGTGGGTGCCTAGATGTTTGATTTATTAAGACAAAAATTAAAATTAAACAAATAAGTGGCAAATTAAATGAATGTGTGCAAAGTAGGAACCAATGATGAAGATATTTTATTGTTTTTTATGTCTGCTTTGTACTCTCGCAGAATGGATGTACCTCGGCTGTTTTAATCGTTATTTAGGGACAAGGATCTTAACTGTCATCCATGTGGCCAAGGACTCTGGATCAGGGTAAGCAATAGATTGTGTTTTTATTCTTGGTTTGGGCTTTTTGTTTACAGATGATGACCATTTATTATTCTAAATAAATGACTGCATGCAATCATAAAATCAAAGTCCATGCCTGGATCAATGCTAAGAATGTGTCTTGACAAGTGTAATGTTTAATTCATTTTGCAAAACTGAGATCCATTAAAAAAGGAGTTTAGATCGCTACCTTTTAGATTAAGGAGGTACTAGACAGATTCTAGTATTAATCAAAGATCTTGTTCTTGTGTTGGTTTTAGTTCTCTTGGGTTTTATTTTATTAATTATTATTTTATTGAAAGTAATAAATAGCTGAACAAGTAAAAAGTTTGCCAGTAAAATTACAACGGCCACTCATGAGCAATCTTGAGATGATGTCATAGAACCAGGATTTGTTTAATTTGGGTCAACTATTTTACCCCTCCGTTTAGAGAGCCCATAGAAGATTTTTAGTAACAGTCAACTTTTCCTTCTTGTTTGGCAGTAGATTCATCATTGTTGACTTCATTTTTGAAAATGAGTAGCTGTCTAAATTAATAAACAAGAAAAAAATCCATGTGTAAAGAAAATTAAAATGCCCAAGAATATTCAATGGTAAAATTTCATGAAGCAATAATTATGATAAACCTAGTTCTGTTTCTCTGAAATCCATTTATTTGAAAAGAATTAGTTCGTCTCCTCTGTGTATAATGAGGTCAGAGACAGATGTTAAAATATTCATTGTTTTTGTTCTTATATTTTGGAGGGTTCATAGAATTGATTATAATTATCATTGTCATTATTATTATTTGCTAAATCAATCTATGAAACAGTAAAATAGAATTAGGAAAATCATGGATCACTGATTAAAATGTGCTCTGAAACAAGGATTATAATTATTACAGTTCAGCCCCCTGACATCTATGAAATAAAACCATAATCTTTTATATTTTTCTTATAATAGTATATTATTCTGCATGTACTACTGAAATATTTTGTACATTTTTGATTGCTACTTACCTAGATTGGTTTTTTTTTTTTGTTATCTTAGTCATAAATTCTAGTGAATTAATTTATTTGGAGGTGGTGGTAAGAGGCCCCTGTAAATCGTATGTTTTATTTTCTGGCACTTGATATCTAAAGAGTGCTAGAATAATCAATAGTAAGGTATTAATTTCAGCTCAACAAGTATTGCCCTTCATCCTTGTTGGGCCCTGCATTGGGCATAGTGTTTATATATGAATTCAGTCTAGTTCCAGTCATCACATAGCTCTGTGAGATTAGCTGGAGACCCACTTGTAAATGTAACAATTCAACATAATGGGGCAGGTAGATGGGCTTTCCAGAAACACAGAGGGGGTGTGCTCATCTCAATCTTAAGTGTCAGGTGCTTTGTGGAAGAGGCACCTCCTGAGCCAGTGCCAGAGCCACTAAGCTGCAGGCTTCCCGAAGCCGGGGCTGCTCTTGCTCACTGCTCTGCCTGGTGCCTGGCACATGGAGCACGTATGTTAGTCATGAACGTTTGTTGAGTGAGTAGGGGAATAAATGATGAATAAAAGAATGAATGAGTCTTTGAGTAAATAAAGGAATGAGTAAATGAAGTGATGAAAATGTGAAGGAGGACAGAAAGGAGGGAATGGATCAACAGTGAGGTGAAGAGTGACTAAGCCAATGGTTAGTGAATAAATGCACGGTGGCGTAGTGAGCAGGTGAGTCTGTGCATCCGTGAAATGTCAAAAACTGAATGAGTGAGGCCGGGCGCGGTGGCTCACACCTGTAATCCTGGCACTCTGGGAGGCCGAGGTGGGAGGATAGCTTAAGTCAGGAGTTCAAGACCAGCCTGAGCAAAAAGCAAGACCCTGACTCTACTCAAAGTAGAAAAAATTAGCCTGGTGTGGTGGTTTGCACCTGTAGTCCCAGCTACTCGGGAGGCTGAGGCAGGAGGATGGCTTGAACCAAGGAGATTGAGGTTGCAGTGAGCTATGATGACGCCACTGCACTCTACGTGGGACCAAAGAGTGAGATTCTGTCTCAAAAAAAAAGTGTGAATGCATGAGTGACGAAAGACTAAGTCAGTGAGCGAATGGATGACTGATAGTTCAATGAGTCAAAAAATGAAAGTTGAGTGCGTAAAGAATAAGTGAACCAATGAGTCAGCAAATTCCTGAATCGCTTTATGAATTATTAGATAAAGGGAAGTTCATTAGGGATGAGGAAATAGATGAATCATGAGTCAACGTATGAATCAATCAATGAGTGATGTGAATGAGTCAATGAGTAACCAAAGGAATGAATTAACATGTCAAGGAATGAGTGAATGAATGAATGAAAAAGTCAATGAAAGAGGAAAAAGTTGAATAATAGTAAATAAATAGGTTGATGAATGAAACAATAATTTATTGAGTGAATAGGAAAATGAGTGAATAGGATGGATGAATATATTATAGCTAATGATAAAAAGAATGAATTAGTAAACAAGTCAATGAATGACTGTGTAATCAAGGAATAAATTAACTGCTCTGTGAATGAATGATTGAATAAGCGAATGAGTCAATAAATTCGTAAACGAGTCAGCAGATTCATGCGTGAGGCAATGAGTGAATGAGCTCCCTGGACCCTCCCTCTGACTGTTCCTAAGAGACTAGCTGTGCCCTGACTTTCACGCCACAGTATAAATAGCTCAGCTGGAGCACCCATCCTTCCCCATGGGCATTTGTTACGTGTCATCGCTAAAATGTTGTGCCTTGAGGGCCAGGAACTGGGTCAAATTCTTCTGTGTGTCCCTAGCGCCTGCCCAGCCCTGAGGCTAGTAGGCGCCCAGTGAAATACAGCTGAATGAATGAACGAATAACTAAAAATACACGTGCTTTTGTGGAACCAGGATGGCCTGTCTCAGCGTGGCCTGGGAGGTGTTCTTTGGGGAAGTGTGCTATGTGTCACGTGGTCCGTGGCATCCTCCTACGCAAGTCCAGGTTCTCCCTTGAGTCCAGCTTCCTGTGTCTGGTGCCAGACAGTGAGTCAGAACACTGGCAGTCCTGCCTGCCTGGACATTGGCCCATCCTTGGGCAATGTTGGCTTGGCACGGTGGAATGGAAGCCCTGGGCCTTCCCGAAAGCTGCCCTTGCCTCTGCCAAGACAGGAGATTGAAAATAACTCAGTCTTGTTTTTGTGCCTCCAGTGAGTGGGCCCGCTCCCTGCCTTTCCAAGCAAACCAAATTCCTTCTTGTTGTAGCTGTGGGACTTAGGGTTAGATGCGAAGGACCTCTTGGCCTTCAGCCTCAGCTTCGTTGGTGAGATGAGGACAATGATACCCACTTGACTGGGTGGCTGTATTGTTTAACATGAGCTTATTATAAGGCCCCAAAGTGACATAATACAGGTCACGTTCATAGTAAGGTACCTGGAAGGAAATAGATGCGTCACAAATATTATATGCTAATTCTCCCCATCCCCACCCGAAGTAGCTGTATTTGATGATTTCAACTGGATTGACTTAAAAGCTCTCAAATGGATGTGATACTCGAATTCTCCTGTTCCAGAAGACCAGAGAGTTTAGCTAAGTTCTGGGAAGCATGCCAGTTTGGATGGGACAGGCCAGTCCAGACCATGTATCTTGAAGATGGCATAACATGCCCTTCTACCAGGCAGCAGACAACAAGAAAAGTGAGTTGGCAACACCTTCACTCTATGTGGGGCGCCTGCCCGAGACTCCCCATTCATCTCTCTCTCTATTTGCCACTCCCTCCCTTCCTTCAACAAATACGTATTCAACACCCACTCCATTCTTGACACTGACCACGCCTTTTCCTCTCTTGTCTTGGCCGGCTCCTGACCCGGACTCCACCTCTCACTCCTGGTCTCGCATCCTTCCTTGGCCTTGGCGGTTGGCGCTTGGGCGTCTGGCGTGGAACACGGCCTTCTCCTTGAGGATTTGATTTGGGCTCAAACGGTTGGCCTTCCTACTTCAGACCAAGTCAGGTAGACTCCCCTTTCTTAATTTTGGGCATCTGGGACCCTAATTTTGACTCTCCTTGGCTGGGCCATTCCCCATCTGGGCAGCTCCAGCCCCTTTGGAGAGGTGCTCAGACCGTGTGGTGGCAGGTGGGACCTCTGCATTCTGTGGCTGGGCAGCAAGGGTAGCACGAGGGCTTGGCAGGTGTGTGCAGATAGAGGAGACAGGAGCTAGGTTCCCACTCTTCCCTTGGGCAAAGGAGCCATAACAACAGCTAACAATCAATTTTAGTTTTCTGGTCCTTGCCACTAGTTACACAGCCTTGTGCTGGGCCTCACACAAATGTCACCCCTCTGACATTGTCACAGCCCCTTGCCCTCTCCCTCCCTTCCCGCATCCCTGTGTGCAGATCTGCCCTTTATATATTTCTCTTCCGCACCCACGACAGCTCCCATATCACATTGTCAGTTATCAGCTGCCAGCTTTTCCCAGAGAGCTATGAACTTCTTGAGGACAGCGTCTTCTTTCTCTGTCCTTGTAGGCTACCAGAAGGCCTAGGCATCGGGAAATGTCAGGTGAATTAACTATCTATTCGCTCTTACATTCACTGAAGAAGTGCTGGGCCTTTTCCATGTGCCAGAGCTTGGGTGTAAATAGCCAGAAATAAGACAGGCACTACTCTGCCCGGTAGAGCTCCAAGTCTTGAGTGGGGGTTGGATTTTAGGGACATACTCATGACACACGTGTTCTGCCTTCGCTGTTCAGTCCCCGCCAAAGCCCCCAGCCCACCCTTTTAGCGTCTCCCATGAGCCCAGGGGTCCCCTTTGCTCACCTCCGCCACCGCCACGCCTGGCCGTGCTCAGCCCTCCTCTTGGTCTCTCTGACCCGGCCTCCAGTCTTCTCCCCGCCAGAGCCACTGCGGCACCTCTGCAGTGCATGCCCCAGAGTCCTGCTCCTCGGAGCCTGCTCGCGGCTCCCCTAGGCCCTAGGATGAAGTCCAAGCTCTTCATGGCTTGGCTTCCAGCCGCACCTCCTGCCCCACGCTCCCTGGCCTCGTGAGCCAACAGCGGACCCTCTGTGAGCCTTCGTGCGTGGGCGTCGCTATGCCTTTGCACACGCTGCTGCTCCGGCCCTGCTCTCTGTGGCCTCCTTGCCTGAGCTGGGGTTACTCGCCCCACACTTGGAACTGTTGCACGGCCATGAACTTGAGTTTCGTTCAGAAGTATCTCCTGCTGCTTGGTCGTGATCTATTGGGGTGTCTGACTCCCCAGCCAGACCTTCAGCTCCCTAGCCAGGGGTGCTCAGTCTTGGGGTCCTTGGATCCCAATGTCTAGTCCAGGGCCTGATGCAGAGGGGCTGGCCAGGGAGAATGCTGTGGGTGAAGGAGAGAGTGACCACACAAAGGAACGATCGTAAGGCCCTGCTGGGGCTAAGTACATCCCTGGCAGAGAATGGGGGTCCCTGGTGTGGAGGAACAGCACCTCTTCGTTGCTGAGGCCTGACCTCCTTCTCCGGCCAACCCCACTTTCCCTTCCGCCTGTGACTCATTAGGAGATACGTAGCCTTAATCCTTGAAATTGCCTGGGATGGAGCATGTTTTCACTCAAGGGCATGGATATGTGGATTTTATTTCTTTCTTAAATAAATCTCACTCCCCCAGGAAGTTTGGACAGGATGTGGGCAATCGGACCAGGGTTTGAAACTGAACATTTTGCAAAAGGCCCCTTTCAAAATTTGAAACCCCGTGGCCCCCAGCCAGAGCCGAGTCTGGCTTGTGCGGGCCGCCGGGGCCTCCTCTCCAAGAAGGGAAGGGAAGATTGAAAACAAACCTTCAGCAGTCACTGCATGGGCGGATGGTTTGCAAGACAGAATTCCGCGGTTTGGTTTTGCTTCTCTGATGAAACTTGAGCGAGCTTGGTCACCCCCGTTAGCTCTTCTTTCAGGCTTTTGGCCAAAGCCTCCAACCCTCCCGCAGCCAAAAGAGAGTTCGAATTGGTCCTGAAGTCGATGGGACAAGTGTGCGGGCCCCAGGTGGGACTGGAGCCCTGGCCCGGCCAGGAGGAAAGGGTGCCAGAGGCTCACCGTTCCCACGGGGACACTGGGCGCTGCAGGCGGATGGCCCTGCCGCTGAGTTAGAGGAAAGTACAGTTCTGTCATGCCTGTTGTGCACCAGGCCGAGCTAAGAGTTCCCATTTCATCCTGGCAATGTCCCTAGGTGAGTGACGTCAATTCCTCATTGTGCAGACAAGGAAACTGAGGCCTGGAGAGGGCCACACTATGCCCCGGTTCCCTTCGGAGCTGCAGTCTGGGCCTCGGCAGCTCTTCCTTGACATCCAGGAGTCTTTGCAGCCGTCCTGGCTCCTTGGTGGGCACTCGCCATGCAGAGCAATATCCGAGGATCACGGACGGGGCAGGCTGGGGGCTGGAAAACGAAGGCTTGGACAGTCCTTGAGACAAGTTCTGTGTTGGTGCCCTCATGCCTGGCTGTCTCCCTGTCCCTGCAGTCCCCAGTGAGTGGACAGGACAGGAAGATTCTTGATCTCTTGGTCTCTCTTGACCTCTTTTTTCTTTTCTCTGCCAGGAAAGATGCCAGTCTTTGCCCTTGGCGAAGTCACCAGAGCAACCCTCTAAGTTTCGTGCCCCTCCTCTGTAAAAGGGAAGTGAATTTTATTTGTTTACTCTGCAAAAGTCTCGATGCGTGGTGTGGGCGGCGCGCTAATCCTGAGCACAGGGCCCTTGCGTGTGGCTCCCGCCCCGTGGAGTGTGTGCGTGGCCTGCCAGGCAGACTGTGCTGGGTGCACGTGAGCTTCAGACGCTGAGCACACGTAGGTGTCTCCTGCCCCTGGTCCCTCTTACATCCTGTGGTTGGAGCGGGCCACACTGGCCTTGCTGCCCCCACATGTTCCCTCCACCTGCTCCCTGGGCCCAGAGGGGACCTTAGTGTCCTTCGGGGACCTTCAAAAAGGGAGGTGATTCCTCCATCTGAGCCTTTACTGGAGCCTTGACTGCCCAGGTCAGCTCAGCCTCAGTTTCCCCACATGTACAAAGGGCGCAGGGACGATGACACGCATCCCTACCCTTCGACACTTTGGCCACCGGAGAGAGAAGAGCTGTCTCTCCCCTGGACTCTGCCCCTGCCTCGCCCCACCCCATCCTCCCAGGCCCTTGGTCCTCACTTGTAATTTTGGGGCCAGCTGATATTTTCTTTTCCCTTGGATCCGAGGCTTCTCCTACCAGCATATGTTTTCTCAACATGACATAATAAAAGACAGCCCTGCTCCCTCGGCAGGGGCCAGACCCCGTCGCTGGCAGATGTTCCTCGTATCAGCAGCAGTGGTGACCCAGGCCAGCCCCCTGCCAGCCAATGGGGACAAAGGCCGGCCTGGGCACATGTGCCCCTGCTGCGCCTCTCTCTCCTCAGCTGTCCCTTCACCCCTGCTGCCCCAGGCGCCACTGGGGTCCCGCTTCATTTATTGACGGACCCTCCCGTGGGGTTCTCGGGGGAACCCCGGGCCAGAGTTCAGACTTCTTAGAGGGCTGCTTGACCGACGGTCGCCGAGGTTCCCTGGCGCCTGCCACAGCGCAGGCCCCTGCCCCTCTCATCCGCGCCCAGCCTCGTGCTGTCCTTCCCCCACCGACAACCCCTCCACTCTGCAGGCCACAGATGCAAATATTTAACACCCCGCCAACCATGGACCCACATTCTTGGCCCCGCTGTTTGTTCAGCTGGGGGTGCACGTCGGACTCAGAGAAGCCGCATTTGAAGTGTGGGGAGGTCCCAAGGGTCACGGCATTCCCTCCAAAGTCAGGGAAGGTGCCCTCTGGTCCGATGCCTTCAGGTGACAGCCCCCGGCCTCTGTCCTCGCTGTCCTTCCCTGGGACTGCGGCTGTGTGGCCCGGGCTTGGCTCTGCGCTGTGAAGAGAAGGCAGAGGAAGGTGTGACAGGATTGGGGTTGGCGGGAAAATGAGGTCTTTGGAGGCGGTGGCTGTTCTCTGTGGTGCAGCTGGGCCCCGGCGAATGGGGTGTGTGAGCTGGAGGAGGGAGACAGGGGCCATTCGGGACCCCCCCGCCCACCCCTCGGCCCTCCTGCAGCTGGCTCAGTGGCGGGTGCTGCCACTTTTGCTTCCTCGAAGCCCCCAGTGTGGCAGGGGGTACACCGTTGGCCCCCTTGACAGAGAAGGAAACTGAGGCTCACGTGAGTGTAGGGAGCCAGCCCTGCCTCCAGGTCCAGGGCACGTCTCATGTCCCCACAGCTGCCCAGCCCTGGTCCCCTCGCCTGGGACGCACAGTGCACAGTTTGGAGCAGAAGGGGCGCTGTGTGTGCGTAGCCTGCTTGTCCCCCGTCTTGTCCGTGATCCTGGCCACGGGGCCTCCTTCCCGGGAGAGGCTTCGGTCCTGAGAGCGCTGCAGCACGTTTGCGGTTTGCTCGTCAGCACGAAAGCACTTTACAAACTCTCCTGGCCGGGTTTACCAGTTTTGGGGTCTTTCATAAAGCCCCTCAGGGAAGCATCCGGAAACCCCTTTCCTGTGTCCCCAAACAGCATGTTTTCCAAATACATGGAGCCACTCCGGGCCCAGCCCAGCGGGAGCCTCTCTCCGTGCCCTGGTGTGGGTGCAGGCGCCACCGTGGTTGCCTGGGTCTGCCCCGACTCCAGAGCCTCCCCTTTGGTGTCCCCTTTCCCCAAACTCCACTTCCTGACCACAGGGAGAGCCCCGGGTGGGTGTCGATGTGTCGTTAATACCGGCCCATTTCTCTCACAGTGAGGAGAGCCCGGCTGAGCTCAGCGCCGGGGCGAAGAGTGACGTGTCTAGCACTACGCTGATGCGAGTGACGGGGTGACTATAATGGCGCCCAGTTCCACATCTGGGATCGGAGCATGGCCACTGGGCTTCAGGACCGCAGACGTGAGAGCCTGCGGGACGCGCCTGCCCACCCGGCTGTGGGCAACGTCGACCCAGCGCAGGGAGAAGACCCAGGTGAGTGTGAGTTGTAGCTGGTGTTCTAGCTCCGGGCTGGAGGGTGGGCTTATGCATGGGCATTCAGTCCTCAAAAAGTTAAGTGAAGAGGACACAATAAAAGAGCCATTCATGGGCCAATATTGCCTGGTGTTACAGAATAAAGACTGATCGGCCCAATCGTAAGGGTATCTGAGTTTGTCGAGATAAAGGAACACAGGAGGGTATGTAGGTTTGGCCAAGTAGATCAATGCCTGAGATTTAGACCAGTCAAGTTTTTGCTAAACCTCCACAAATGGTCCTGGTAGTGCTGAACCCAAGGTCACCTGCATCTCCTTCCCCTCCTCCGCCCTCTGTGAGCACTCGGTCTCCGTGTCCCGTCAGTGCGCGGCCGGAACATCTCACCGTCCCTCCTCCTCTCCCTTCCAGCTGTCCCTGCCAAGGTCCCAGCCTCTGTCTCTGGCCCGATTTGACAGCTCTCTGCCCACTCTCCCAGTCTCCAGCGCACTCGGCCTCTGCTTCCAACCTCCTGCGGCTCTGCAGGGTCCCAGCTCGTGGTGCACCGAGGCATGCTCTGTCCCACTGGGCCCCACGTCCCTTCCCCTTCCCTCTCGGTCCAGCCTTACTGAGTCTCTTATAATTCCTCAGTTCACACCTCCTGTCACCTCTGTCTCTGAAGCTCTCCCTGACACCCAGGCCCCCCCCACCGCTCTCCGTGGGCGTCGTCCGTTTCTCGCTGACTTGGAGTATCCCAGGGCGGGAGCCGTCTCTGATCCAGTCTGTCGTTCCCAAAGTACCCTCGCGGTGAACGTTCCCAAGTTCCCCTCACTCTGCTGGTCAGACGTGTGCATGGACAGGTTGGGTTTTGTTTTGTGACTCACCCCTCTCGTCTCAGGTGCTTCTGCGTGGAGCCCGTGGAGGTGTGGCCGCTCGAGCACAGGCTTGCCAGGAGGACAGCCGTGGTGGGCGCAGCGTTCGCTTTGCTGGGTGAGCTCTGCTTTTCCTGGTTACACATACTGTGAAGTGCTTGTGTACCTGTGACTAAGGGCCAGACTTGGTCTGGATGACAGGATGACTATAGGCAGTCAAAGATGGGCTTTTGACAGGGCTTGAGTGCGTGCGATGGCCTCAGAGAGGGGCCAGAGTGCATGTACTTCCAACCTGGCGCCTTCGCAAGCAGAGGCTGGTCATTTCCGACAGCGGCTTCTCTGAGTGGAGGGGAGGCTGGCCAGAGAAGTCCTCTGGTCCCACCCAAGTAGTGGGCGGCCGTGTTGACTTTGCAGCTGAGCAGATGCCAGAGTCCTTTCTGGCAGCTCGAGGGCTCAAGGTGACCTTCACACCCTCGCCAGGAGTCTCTTTTAAAATTATGCAGATAATTGCATTCTGCTAACTCATTACCATAATGCAATATGCAGGAGCCATGTAATTTTTTTCCATAAAAGAACCTAAGCTAATAGCTATAATTTATTGCACATAATAATTTTTAAAAATAATATTTTTTTCTCATTAAAATAGAAACACATCTTTATTGTAAAAGCTTATAAAATATTGAAAAGAACAAATATTAATATAAGAATAAGAATCTCGCTAGGTCCACCACTCAAAGATGACCATTGCCAGCATTTTGGTGACCAGCCTCTGGTCTTTTGTTTTCTTCCATAAATTATGTGTGTGTGCGCGTGTGTGTCTGTTTAATTAAGTTCATCATTGTCATCCTATTTTTTCAGCTAATTATATATCCTGAACATTTTCCCATGCCATTAATTAATTTCCTGTGCTTTTTAATGGTTACAGAGGATTCTAGCAAATGACTCTATTATAATTAATTTAATTGGTTTGCTTTTATTGTATATTTAGATAATTTAAAAGGTAGATTGTCTGTGTCGGGTGAACATCTTTCCATCTTCACATATGTCTTTGATTTATTTCCTGCAGTTCATTCTAAAAGTGGAATGGTTGTGTCAAAAGGTGTGAGTGTTTTATGGCCAAATTGCCTCCCTTAAACTTCGTACTCACATCCTCAGAATTGGTTAGAGAAGTGCCTGTTTCTCTGGGGATTATCAAGGTTTTTAACCTTTGCTAATCTGTCAAAACATGGTATTTCATTCTTTTCATTTACAGTTCTGTCATTATGTGTGATAAAGGACATTTTTCCCATTAGCTTTTTTGGTTACTGTATCTGAATTGCCAGTTCAGGTCCTTTTCATTTTTCATTTAGTTTTAATTTTTGTCAGAGTCATGCATGCACATCATTTTAGCAGTCAGATAGTTGTACGAGGTGGTTGTAGAAGCCTCAGTTCTCTCCAACGCTTCCAACTCCACCCTAATCTTCCGTTCCCTGGAAACGACAGCTTTGAACTCCTTTAACTGTTCTGTCGGCATTTGCATCCATATTTCTAAATAACATCCTTTCCCCGCCTTCTTTTTCTTTTTCTTTCTTTCTTTGAAGCTTAGCCATTATCTTGACCTGTCAACTGTGGAAGATGAGGATCTAACTCTTTCACACGTGCTCTTGGCTTTACTCCCCCAGCCCCCATCTTCCTGTGCACCAGTCTCTCAGTATATTTAGTTCATGGTGTGGGTTTGATTGGTACTCAAAGTCTATCTTTCTGCAGGAGTGTAAACACTCTTGAAAGCTGAACGATGTAGCATTCTGGTTATTTACCTCTTTTTTACAACTTTATTTTTTTCCTTTTGGAGTTAATAATTATCTTTTTGTTTGTTTCTTTTTATTTTCCTTCTCTTTGATTTGTTGTTGTTGCTTTTTTAAATGAACCCAGCTGCTTTGTCCCAAGTCTCTCAATGGTTTCAAATACATTTATTTTAAAAATATTTTTAAAATGTGTTTTATCCTTTAGAAGAAATCTCTTCCTGGAGCCTTCTTGCTTGGTTGATTATGGGTTAGGCGATCTTTAGGCTTCTGCCACCATGTTGGGATCTCCCCCTCATTCTCTGTCTGGGGATTCCTTTGATCCTCTCTCCTTGGTTGGATCCCTGATTTTGTAGATTCCGTGTTATTGTCCTTTTTGGTTTACTCCTCTGTTTTGCTAGAGTGCATCCTCTAGTAGTTTAGGAGAAAGCATTCATGGGAGATAAATATCTGGAGACTTTTTACATCTAAAAAGCAAAATGTCTTGTCTACACTGACGTTGATAGTTTGGCTGGGTATAGAATTCTAAGTTAGATTTTTTTTTTTTTTTTGGCTTGTTGGTTTTATGTTTTTTTTTTTTTTGGCTTAGATTTTGAAAGCATGAATTATTTTCTTCTAGCTTTTGGTGCTATTGGTGAAAAGTCTTAAGGCTTTGTGATGCCTCATCCCCTGTATATGATCTTTTTTTCTTCCGTTCTGGAACTTACAAGATTTTCTCATTGTCTTTCAGTAGTTTACTTATATTTTTCTATTTTATTGTTTGTTGCTTTTAATTCTAGCAAAAGCAATAATATTCTCAGTTTTGAGAGAGCCTCTGAATGATTAAGTAACTTGTCCAAGGTCACACAGCTAGTGAATGACAGGGTAACAGATAAAATCCAGGGCTCTTCTGACTCTAAAAGTCCAAGAGGCTTCCAGTGTTTTAAGATTTCATGAGTTTTTATCTTGATGTAGATCTACCTTCATCCATTTTTCCAGGTCCTTTAGATCTGAAAAACCTTTTTCCTTCAGTTCTAGAATTTTTTCTTGAACAATTGCTTGGGAAATTTTCTCACATCTGTTTTTTATTCCTAGCACTTCTATTCATATGTT
>NW_012148130.1:3451729-3460634 GCF_000956105.1 Propithecus coquereli | reverse complement strand
ATTTTTAAAATTGTTATGTTCTAAAAAAATCTACCACTAATTTTTCCTAATAGTTTTTTATTTGCATTTTTCTTTTTGCTTAGAAAGGCCTTTCCCAAAGCAAGCTCATTTAAATTTTAATTTTTTTCTAGTACTTTCATGATTTTATCTTTTATATTTGATTCTTTAATCCGCAAATTTAATTACTGTGAGGAATAACTGTTGTCCCATTTCTACATTTACAATATGCTAGATGCTTGTATAGTTTTGTTTCTTGTTATGGTTTTCTATTATTCCATTGGTTTGTCATTTTTATGTCAGTATTGCTTTGTTTTAATATATTGGATTGTTATAATGTGCTATTATTCAGTAGCAATAGTCTTCCTCCATTCTTATTTTTCAAGATTTTCTTGGTTAGTCTCATTTGTATATTCTTTCAGCTGAATTATAGTGATATTACAAAGTTAAAAGCATTCCTTAAAGATTTTCTGTGGAATTGTATAAAATTGTAAGTTAATTTAAAGAGAATTGATATTTGTTGATACTTAGGTTTTGTATGATATTTTGCAGTTTTATTTATATATGTATTCATAATTTGTCAAATTTGACAAATTCACAATTTGTCATTATGTTTATTTGAAGGAATTAAGTATTGCTTCTATTGTGAACTTGATCCATTTTCTTTATACTTTCTAACTGGTTATTACTGGTATGTAGGAAAGTATCTATATATTTATCGTTACTGTCTGTCTCACTGAATTCTCTAATTTGTTCTCTACACTTTTAGTTGAGTATTTTGGAATTACTAGGTATAGAGTCATTCATATCTATATAATGCAAATTTTGTCTCTTTGTCATTTTAGCTTGTCTATTTCTCTTTCTTGTCCTATAACATTGGCTAGATATTCTAAAACATTAAATTATTGATAATAGAATTCTTGTCTTGTTTCTAGTTCATTGTGAAGTATGGTTACAAGTCATTTTTTTCAATCTAGATTTTTTGTAATGCTAATGAAGTATTTATTTCATATTAGATCATATATGACTTTAAAATCAGGAATGAAGTTAGAATTTTATGAAATGCTTTTTTTACATCTATAGAGATATGCATGTTTTTCTATGCTGACCTTATGATACAATGTTTCATAACTTTGAAACATTTTGGATCAAATTTTACTCGATTATGGTGTATTGTTCTTTTAATATCCTACAACATTGCTTCACTTAGGATTTTTCAAGTCTATTTGTTGTTGGATTTTGGTGTCCAAGTTATGTTGGCTTTGTAAAATGAATTAGGGAGCATTTCATCTTTTTCTGTTCTGTACCATATATACATTATTTGAATGATCTAGTCAAGAAAGAACTCACCTATGTAACTGTTCTGGGATAAATCTTTGACATTTCCTATTTCTTCTATATTTATTGATATCTTTAGATTTTCTACATCTTTAAAATTTTTGCTTCTTTTTCTAATATAGCTCAGTGTTTAAATGTGCATGCATTGAAATCAGACAAATTGGGTTCAAGTTCTTTCTCTGTCACCTCCCTAATTCGTAGTTTCCTCATTTGTTAAATGGTTAAAATGAGAGCCTAAAAGGGCCCCAAGTGAGCCTAAGTGAGAATTAAGAGATAAAGTACTTTGCACTGTCTCTGGCACATAGTGAGTTCTCAACAATTTCAGGCTACAATTTACCCGAGAAAATAATCTATTTATCTGAGATTGAAAAAATTTATTAGGATAGAGTTATAAATACCATTCTTTTATACTAGAATTTTTATCTATTTCTGTGATTATATCACCTTTGTCATTCTTAATTTTGTGTATGCATACTTTATCTCTTTTATTAGATGAACTAGAGGAGAATCTATTGTAGAGGTTTTCGTAGAATAAGTTCTTGGAATAATTTGTTAACTCAACTGGTTTTCTGTGTGTGTTCAAATTAAATAATATCTGCCTTTATTGATTCCTTCCTCTGCTTTCCTTAAGTTTATTTTTTCTATCTGTCTATATGTCCCATGTTGTTATTATTCTTTAATGGAAACATTTTTTTATATGAATTTGCCTCTGGTTGCAATTTTGACTGCATTTCATATGTTTTAATAGTATGTAGTCTTTTCAATATTTTAAAATATTTGTTATTATGCTTTTTATTTCTTTGTGTTCTTGGAATAAATGGTTATCTGAATTAAATGTGCAAAAGTAGAACTGATTTTTAGAGGTTGTGTGTTGTTTATATTTTTAATTCAATTGTGGTTATATTTTATTGTGGCTAGAGAATGTGGACATATAAATTCTACTTTGAGGAATTCATTGATGTCATTTTTGTGCATAATATAATCAATTTTGTCAATGTTTTGTGGGCCTTTAAACATAGGATGTACTACTTGTTTGTAGGGTACAGATTTTGATGTAAAGACATTTAGTTTTATTAGCTTTTCAGTCGATTCTTTTGGATTTTCTTAGTAAAGAATTATGTAACCTATAAGTAACCATAGTTTTAATCTCAGTTTAATAGTTTATAACATTTATCTGGTTTTTATTTGTTGTATTACATTGGCTAGAGCTTTTTTGGACAGAGTAACCTAACATTGATGAAGTGAGTGAGCATCTTTTCCTTATTTCTCATTTTCTCTGTTAAGTACGTTGTTGCCTCTAGATTTGAGATATGTTTATCATTTATTTTTTGCCTCTTTGATGTTTTTAGGACTGAGAGGGTTTTTAGAAATTGTGTTTCTATTTTTTCTCCATTTTTGGGGTGCTATTTTATTTCTAATGAAAATGTTTGTGAATTCTGTATCTTTGTTGTGGATTCTACCTTCCATCTCTGAGAGGTGGTTTTCATCGGCCTGTCTAATGACTCAAAATTATGGACACACATCTGTTTTCTTTTTATTTGTGTTGCTAAATTAGGTAACCTTATTTTCTCATATAATTGTTTCTGGAAGCCCGTAATGAAGGCAAAGTGTCGTTTGAAAGTTGAACCAGGGCCTTGCATGTTCCAAAGAATTCTGCTCCTCTGGAGCTCAATATTCTGCACCTTTCCAGACAATTTCTAACATTCCACGGATGTTCTTTAGTTTTGTTCTTTTCAAACACAGTTGACTGCCTTAAATTCAATTTTTGAGGCTGAAGATTGGCATGTGGGGTCTGCGTAATGATTTCCACATTTGCCTTAATTTCTTAAACATATATGAGATCTGTGCTCTTACCACAGGTATCAGCAACTTTTTTTTCCCATTTTCCACTTATTTATAACACAAAAAGAGCAAAATGTAATTAAATGCTATTTTTCAAATGCAGCCAAACCCTTTATTCAGACCAAATATTACTCAGAATTCCAATAAGTAAAATCGATCAAATCAGAACTGCCTTGTTTGGAGCTGGGCAGTGACCCCAAGCTGTTGGTGCCGGGCACCCCCCTTACAGTGCTGTGTGGGACCCCCACAGACCCCTGAAAGCCTCTGCAGTGAAATATTTAAATAATTGCACAAGGAAATGGAACAAATTGCTGTATATGCAGAACGGGGGTGCCCCGTTGATAGGGAGTGCTGGCTGGCAGTCAGCTGCTGTATAGATTCTGTGGCTTTGAGATGTTAATGCATGATTGTGTGGGCTGCCTGGAAGTCAAATGCATGGAAATTGAGGCCTTCCTGTTTATCTGTGCCATCCCTTGGCTTTGAAATTTTTTGAGTTAATTTATTTAAAGTGTGTCTCAAATAGACAACAATACAGTTTGAATTTGAGGCTTCTGATCCAAATTGAAAATCCTCCCCCACTCTTTCTTTAAAGGCATATAACCCATTTACATTTTTTTCCTTGATTGCCATGTTTGGGCTTTTAAAAAACATTGTAAGGAATGCTTATTTTATTTTTTTTTCATCCTTTCTTTCCTGCTACATTTTTCTTTAGTTTAATTTTCTCTGGTGATTGAGAAAGTGCACAACCAGCTTCTGTGTCTGTTGGTGCTTATATTTCAGTTTTTTAGAAACCACATTACATCTCTTATTTCTCTGTGGTAACAAATGAAATGATGCTCTCTGACTTTGCCCTGTGTGAGATAACTCAGTTTAGTATTTATCCACTTCCTCCCTTTCCTCCTGCTTTTACGCCCTCCGGAATGCCAAGGGGTCAGTGGGTCTTATCACCGCCTCCTCTGCGTACCTTTCACGTATCTGTGCCATGTGCTCTGGAGGCGCGAACGGCCTCTCCTTGCCGTCTGTGGTCTGGGCCCCACTGTGGTAGCTGGGACCTCCTACTGTTTCTGGACTGTAGATCCTGTAGACTCAAATGCTACTATTCTGTGTGCTTCAGTGACCACCAGTCAATGTGTGGGCTGAGCACCTGTCTTTCATCTAGACTGTGAGCCCCTGGAAGGCAGGAACAGAGTCCAGCTCAGCTTCTGCACAGGGCAAATGCTAGAAAGTGGGTCAGTAGCTGAGCATCTGAGAGAACACCTGGGCGAGTCCAGAGAGGACGGGGAGTCCGTGAATTCGTGAAGGAGTGGGTTCTGGATGGGGAGGGGTGCATGGGTGAGTGGGTGCATCGGTGCACCTTTGCAAGGATGGATGGAAGAGGGAGTGGAGCAGTGCCTGGGGCCTGGGTGCATGAGAAGGGCCCCCAGCCACCAGCCATTTGAAGGCAGAAGGAGCTGTCGAGGCCCACGCTGGGTGTTTTGGAGGCTGGGTGGGAAGGCGGACTCGTCTCTCTGGATATCCAAGAGGCTAGTGGGGACCCATGTCACCTTATCCGGGAACACAAGAATGCTTTCAGGGTCTATTTCTGCCATTTGGCATTGTCTGTGCTTCATTCCTCACCACTGTGTGACCTGTGTGCCCTGTGCTGGGCACTGGGGATGCAGAACTGAGGCCACGCAGCCCCTTCCTGCCCCAGAGGGTTCTGCTACCACGGGGAGGCCCAAGTGATCTCCTCTCCCATGACGGCTGCAGAGAATGAAAAAGCCATCAAAATGCACTCGCCCGACCCACCATGAGCCTCCCCAGGGCTTCTCCTTCCCTAATTACCGGTGGAGGCAGTGCCTGCTGCTGGCCCTGAGCTTGGCTGCATCCCGCCAGCTGTGCAAGAATCACAAGAATTGTCCACCACCGTTCTCAGCCTCCCCTGCCCTGGAGCCTTCCCTTGGCTCTTAGGCTTTGCTCCTCCAGGCTGAAACAGGCCAGCTTCTGCGCCCTTGTACCTCTCGTCCCTTCGTGCTAACACATTTGAAGACAGCACTCTGTCTCCCCTCTCTCCAGCTACCATCCTCTTGGTGGCTTCTCCGTATCTCACTTGTACTTGGCTTCCAACCCTCCCTGTCCACAGAAAGAGCTTTGGTTAAGGTCCCCAGCGACCTCCATCCCACTCAGCATCTCCGCTAGGGTTTGTCCGGGGCACGTCGGCCTCGCACATGTGCAGCCGGGCTCCTGCCCCGCGCTCACTGCTAGCCCGGGGATGCCCGGCTCTGAGTGCGGGGCCGCTCTCCGCCAGCTTGGGGACAGGCACCGCGAGGCGTTGCTTCTTGCTCGCTGCGCCTCACCCGCACCGGGACGCGGCCGAGTCTCTTGTGCTCTTCTTCCTGAGTTTTCTCGAACGTGCCCACTTGCCCGTCTTGCTGCCTCCTGTCTGGCCCACGGTGCCATTCTCTCATTTTGGGCTCCTGTGCTCTTTCCCTGCATGCGCTCTTGCTCCCGGCGGTATGTCCTTTTCACACCTGCAACAGAGATCTTAGAGAAAGGTGAGGCTCGCTGTGTCATTTTCCAGCTAATAATGGCTTCCCTTGGCCTGAGGACAAAGTCCAAAATCTTTTACCTTCGCCAGAAGGCGCCAAAAGATCTGACTCTGCCCAGCTCTTCAGACCATTTCTGGCACATTTCCGGCGCCCCAGGCTCGGGTCACATGGACCCGTGGTCTGCCCCGCCCGTGCTCCGTCGGGTCCTCTGCTGTCACCCGCACAGTCCACTCTTGATCCCTCTCTTCCTGCTTAGTCCTCACCCTTCATCTTCCACTCTAAGCCCCCACGCGCGCCCCCTGCTTGGCGAGAGCCTCTGGTTAAATGCCCTTTTCTCCTTCACGACGCTCTGGCCTCCTTCAGTTTTGAAACCAAGTCTCTGCAGTAATTACGTTAATGTGGGTTTCCCTTGCTAAGCCAGAAGCCGCAGGAAGGCAAAAATTGTGTCTTATTTCCTGCTCTTGCTCCAGCACCTTGTGGATGATTAATAAACACAAGTTTGTTTCCCTGACTGCACAAGGAGTGGGGCTGGGCTGTGGTCGGGGTCCTGGCTGAGGGGTGCTGGGGCTTGGAGAGCTCTGGGGGGGAGCAGCGCGAGCAGAGGCGTGTGGATGCTGGGGCGTGGGGGGCAGTCTGTTAGCCTGGGTGGTCTGCACGCAGGGAACAGGGAGGATGGCAGGGGTGAGGGCCGAAGCCTTCGATGCCACTCTAAGGAGGCAGGATTTCAAAAACCGGATTGTGAGCAGGGGTGGCCCAGTCTACAGTGGGCTTTAGGACTCTGGAGGACAGCCACGCCCTTGCCCTGTCCTTGGAGACTATCTCGGGGCCTCGCGTCCCGTTCATGCCAAGGGGGTGATATTTTGACAGTTGGGCTCTGAGGGGTGGAGATACCGAAGAGAGACCTCCAGGAGGGGGAAGTGACGTCAGAAAGGAGCTGTGGGACCCCTGCTGCTCCGCCCTGCGGTTCGAGTCTGCAGGGTGGCGTGTGGTGAGGACCGTCTTTCCTGGGAGAGTTCAGGCTGGCCACTACCTAGAGGCCAAGGGATCCCCTTTCATGTGACGAGCTCTCCCTTAGAGTGTCCTGGCCTGCCGTGCAGAGCAGGCCACTGCCCTTCACGTTGGCTGAGAGATAGCTGGCCACTAGTTGACAAAACACGGTCGACAGTGCGTGGCTGCCTGGTCTCAATCTTTCCGAGTTGGCGTGGCCTTCAGGCGGAGGCTGCCCTTCCCCGGGAGCACCACTCCCCACATTTGAGGAGGGGGTTGTTTATGTTCACCACGTGCCTGCTTCCTAGTGTCACGTCAGGCCTCAGAAAACTTTGTGGAAGTGACGCCAACATCAGGGACAAGGCCCTGGTTCTGGGGCCAGCACCGGTCCACGGTTCCTGAAGAGATGGTAGACTATGGAACGTAGGCGTTATGATTTTTGACCTATGTAACATGGTCCACTAACTCTCAGTATCCAATCCGTCCTCGGAGGGCTTCCTGGAGCTGTTGCCAACTTCGGGGAAGAGAACACTGGGTTTAGCTTCAGCACTGCTCCATGGTGATTCCCGTTGCCTATGGCGGATGTCTGACTCCTGCATCAAAGCCTCTCTCTTTGGGCATTAAATGCATCTTCTGGGGCATTTTCTGGAAGTGATGCAACTTGGGGGCAAAGACACCGGTTCCAGCCTCAGCCATGGTACTTGAAGACACGGTTTGCCGTGTGGCGTATGAACGAGGAAAGATGTGTGCGATGTGGCCCACCACTTCCCAGTAGCCCGGCCAGCTTTGGAGGGCTTCCTGGAGCCAATACTGCCTTCAGGGGAACCCACCCGTCCAGCCTCCGTCCTGCCGTGTGGCATGGAAGAGATGCTCCTTTGTACCGAAGTTTCCTGTGTTTATACCAATGCTCAGCTCTCCCCCACATCAAAGTCAGTCTTGGGGTTCCAGAGGCAGTGTCAAGTGCGGGGATGAGATCGTGGCTCCGACCTTAGGGAGGCGGTTGACCAAAGCCACACCTGCATTGTTTACAAAGATGGCACGGTGGTCACTGCTCAGAATCCAGTCCAGCCCGAGAGGACCTCCTGGAAATGTCCCTGACTTTGAGGCAGATACGGCCATCGGCCCTGCCTTGTGGCTTCATATTTTTACGCCCAAGCCTGCAGCACACAAAGAGATAGGACCTGGGCCTCCTGTGCCCCGGGCTGCTTGCGTGGCCTGGTCAGTCTAACTGGGCAGATATTCTTTTCGGAGGCACACAGGCCACTTTGTGTCTCTGATTTTGTTCCTTACCCCCCCACAGTTGTGTGAGCCACATGCCAGGCCCTCCCTCCCACTGTGCCCACCTACCCCAGCAGTGCCTGGTATACGATAGGCACTTACTCAGTATTTATGGAATGATGAGATCTGTATCATCGTCCACTTCTGCCCAATGGGACTTCCAGCCTTGGAGGGCTTCCTGAAGGAGTTGCCAGTTTTGGGGATGAGCCACTGGTTCCAGCGTCGGCGTAGACCCCTGACCGTGAAGACGAAGCTCCTAGCCTGTGTGTGCTTGTCGCATGATGCATGTGTTGTGCTCGACTCGCGCTCCGATTCTGCCCAGCTGAACGCCTCAGAGAGCTTTACCGACGTGTCCTCGCCTCTGTCCTCGGCGTCTCTGTGTGGTACTTGGAGAGATAGTAGACCGTATAGCGTACGCTTTATCTGTGACGTATGTAACACGGTCCACTAACCCTCAGTATCAAATCCATCCCCGAGGCTCCTGGAAACGACGCGGTCTTCGGGGAGGCACCATGGGACCCACCGTCGAGGCTTCTCCACGACACTCGAAGAGACGGTTTTCTGTAGGGCATGTTTCTTTCTGCATGATGCGAAATGACATAATCTCCCTCTTCTTGTATCAAGTTCTACCTTGGGAAACCTTGCCGTCTCTGGGGAGGAGAACTTGATTCTTTCTGGAATCAGTGCTGTTCCACGGCATTCGATGACATGGTTGACTACGCCACTCTTACTTAGCAGACACCACGACCTGCTTCTCCTCAGCATCAAATCCAGCCTTGACGAGGCGCCCCGAGGCGACGTTGTGGACGTGAGCCACCTTCTAGCCACCACTGCCATCGTGCGGTACTTGAAGAAATGGTTTACCGTCCCACATACATTTTCTATATGTATGTGGGACGGTAAACCGCTTCTTGGTATCCAGCCCAGCCGTCCAA